>NC_091744.1:2004545-2144545 GCF_043380555.1 Nothobranchius furzeri | reverse complement strand
TAATTACTAGTTTGATCCTCTTTACATTAATTATGCGCTACTTAAATGCTTTAAAGACTGGAAAATGTGTTTATATGAGGGAAAATTGTGAGCAACCTGGTTTGTTGTTTTGTTTTTTGCAAAAAAAAATGTAATCTCTGTATAAAAAAAGGCATTCCCATTGATGAAAATGTTCAGTCCAAATAACTCATAAGTCATCTCTATGCACAACATTATGAATCCAATTAACAGACTACAGAAACAATCAGAATAAAACTGTCTATAAAAATATAATAAAGCATGTGAGCCTGTGCAGTGATGTCGCTGGCGAGCATGCCCTCTCATTACGATGTAAACACCTCTATCACCTCCAGGGGTTATGCATGGCAGGGTCTTAAATAACTGTCAGATTACTGGGTGTGGCAGTAAACAGTGTAGCTCATGTCACAGCCATTATAAAGCTGTATGAAAAACACTGGAGTGGATCTGCAAACATGAAAATATTGTAAAAAAAATTAATTATGAGTGTTTCATTTGAAGTTTGTGTCCAGGTGAGACTAAAAAAATAAGTTTTCACTTGGTTGAGAAATTACTGCATTTTTTAACAGGGACATAGGGATGGGACATCTCGTTCTGCACACTGAAAGAGGACAAAGACAAAATTGACTTGTCACACTTTAATGTTTTTTTCTGATACTGCTACAATGGCAAGTCCGCCAAACAAGCTAGCTTAAAACAGTTTTCATGCCTATTAATTAGAATTTTAACACAGCAAGAACACACCAAAGATGCCTATTAATGTTCTAACATTGTAAAGCTATAAATAGTTTGTAGAAGTAAAAAACAATAATGAAGTGGTTTTCTCGCATTTGTCTAAAAACGTCAGCCAATAACACGGCTTGGTGTGGAACTATTGATTGGGCCATCCAGTTGTCTGTCTCACCGAACCGCTGCACTCATGACGAACCTGGATGGACGAACCTGGGTCCTCCATTCATTACACACTTGCATATTTAGCAAAAGATCACCACTGGTGTGAGAAGTTCTTGGCGCAAAAATATCAAAGAAGGTGAAACAGCCGGCTGCTACCACTTCAACTTTAAAGCTTGGTTTATGCTTGACGCATTCACTTTCCGCACGGTGATGCGGCTCGCGGATGGAACGCGCTTCACAACTCGCAGCGTTTATGGTTTGTGCGGCTCGTCTCTGCGGTGAGCCAGTATTCTCCCAAACTGTAGGGGGCAGCATGGAGCTCTACGGCATGCATCCAACACTACACCATAGTAGAAGTAGAAATTACTGTTTACAACATGGCATTTCAGCATTTTTAACAGCGTCCTCGTCTTTTCCGACAGTGCGAGCTATTTCTCTCCAAGAATTATTAACAACATGTTGATCCCGGTGATCTTTGAGAGCTGAATCATAAAAATGTCTGTATTTACGAACCTCTGCCATACTAGTTCTTGCCGGTCCGCCATGTTTTTCCGCGTCCGTCCGTCCGCGTGGTTAGAAATTTTCCAAGGTGCGCGTTGCAGAAATCTTGGGCCGTGCGGAGACGCGGTGGAGGGGCTTGGTTGTTAAAATGACGCAACTTTTCCGCGCGGAGCCGTGCGGACCTCGCGGACGCGTCAAGCATAAACCAACCTTTAGACGAACAAGAATCCCAAAGAGAAAAACACCATTTGAGATCACGGACAACAAAAGACATTTGGGCCTAGAAAACCCACAGCTGGTGTTTAGCACTCTTGTTAATTCTGGTAATGTGGGTTCGGGTATCTGGGACATGTGGCTTGGGGATGATAGCCAATGAGTAGGGTTGGGCATCGTTTGATTTTGAACAATTCCGATTCCAATTCCTTGTTTCGATTCCGGTTCCTATCGATTCCCGATTCAGATTCTTTCAAGACATGACATGCTTTACATGAGCCAGCTAACCACAGGTCCTACTTGATGAAATAATCTCAACTTCAACATGAATTTTAACTCTATGAACAATAACATCACCTTCTTTTAGACAAAAACATGTTTTGAAGAAAAAAAGAAAAGGACGCAGCACAATCAGTGTGTTTGTTTCTGACCACGACCAAAGTCAGGAAGAAGCCTCTGGGATGAGAGGCTAAATGTCTCCAACATATCCAGGAACATCCAGCTGTTTTAAGCTAAAACTCTCAGGATGATATTGTCCAGAGCTGTAAAAAGAGAGAATTGCGACACGCTTTGAACTCGCCGACTCGCGGTCACATGGTTCATGGAGCTCTCAATAGTTCCAAACATCCCAGCGCCATAAGTCAGTTTGAACGGTGGTGGGACAAACCACAAAAATTGAATAGTCACATTTCTCCTGGCTATTTTTGGTCATTTCTGAATAATAGTATATATTATGTTATATATTATGTCCTAATTCCTTCACAAAGTAGCCTATTTATTTATTTCCGAGCATTTGTAGGAAGACAAACACCCGTGATTGTTCCACATTAATTCAATTCAATTCAATTCAAAATTACAGGAATTTGACAGTCCTAACACATTGCAGAACACATTTAGACCACATACATTACTATAATATATTATAGCAATAAATTTTATGTAGTAATGCTACACACTGCTCTAATATAAGCATATTTTAATAACTTTAAGTCATACAAGAAGCCCCAAACTCGAGTTGTAATATTCATTTTAAAGTGGCTAGAATTCTGCTCCAGCTTACCGTGAAGAAAATATGTAGCTGTTTATGCTTTGAATGATGATCTATTATGCTCAGTAGAATACATTTTACAATCATTACTTTATATCTTTATGTGAAGACTGTAACGTCACTAAATGGCCTGATTTTAAAGATCCCACAGGTCATATGCAGCCAGAGCAAATAACCCTGGCTGCTATATGTTCTGCTGTATGTTCCCATGTCAGGAGTCTGTGAGTCTGCACAGCTCAGCATTTTAATCAGATGACTTCATCAGCTGAGCGCAGCTTCATCAGATAATAAAGATGAACAGTAGCATTCCTTTCCCCAAGGTTCCTCACAAGAGAACCCTTTAGATGAACTTTTTATTCTCCAAAAGAAAAGAAGATTTCATAATTAAATTAATCATTTTATAATTTAAAATAATCATTGAAGAAAGAAGATTTTATGATTAAAAATCATTACATATTGCCACGTATAATTAAGCAATGAAATGTTCATGAATCTGTACTCAAGGATTGTTTAAGTATGTTTACTGGATTAGGTCATCACCATCTGCTCACACTAGAAAGAGAGTAAGATAAGAACGCATGACACATAACTAACCTTGTCCCTAGACTCAGAGACTCTGCGTCTCAGAGCGTGTTTCTGAGATTGTTGGTAAGTTGGTCATTGATAACAGCGAATACATAAACCAGCCACTCTGCTTTCTCGTCAGTCGGGAGAGAAAGCTGGAGACTGGCCATCTCTTAGCAGATCTCTAGCTCAGAAAGATTTTGACACGCTGTCAAAACCTTAAAGCTTTTTGCACCTGCGAAGCTGAACAACAAGATAGTTTTCCTGCAGAACAAAGCTGATTTTGCAAAACTCCTTCAGAGTTATTTTAAGACGCGTGATTTCCATCCATCTGTCATGACCCGGGAGACATCTTTGGACTAAAAGGTGGTACCTCGGTACTCTACAACGCTCCGGTGCCAGCGGTCATCCGACCCCTCTCCCTTTCGGATCCTCAATGGGGTCTCCGAATTCGGGTAATGTGGACACACAGATAGCGTCTGAATGTGGTTCTGATAATATCATCTTTCTAGCTTATTTGCAAACCAAATTCTTTCCATCCAGAACTCAGCTCTGAGAAACGGAGATTCTGATTCCATTATATTCACATATAGTTTTCAGACACCCATCTTTTAGTTCCATTCATTCACAGGATAATAGTTTAAACCATTTGTCAAGTCTTAACTGTATGTAAAATAATTGCTTATTTGTTTGCAAACACTGACTGGTTCTTGAATCATAAACGAAGTGGGAACAATCCCTTAATAATTAAAAGAATCCTAGAACCTTCAAATTAATCATCCTAAGACCAAGCAAGGTGATATTCTATATCGGTCACAAGTAATGAGAATAGAAATAAATAGCTTTTAAAGCTATTTATTTAGCCCACATTACTCTACTATTTTACATTACAAGACAGTACATGCATCTATAACCCAGTTTATCTGGCTTCTATAGCCTGATTATTAGCAAATAATTAAAAAGAAATTTTCAATTAAACTGTATGGTCAAACACAGTAGATAAAAAAAAGTGTGTGTTAATTGTGAAAAAATGAATACCAAACTTGGACTTTGAACAATTCCGGGAAAAATGAACAGTTAAAACCGGTTCCAATCGATGCTCGATGCCCAACCCAACCAACGAGAAGCGTTCCGTGGTCGTTTTTGTTCCATTAGCTTGTTTAGCAAACTGGGCTAAAGCGGCTTTAAATCACAGTCACGTCCTTTTGTATGCCTGTGGACTTGAGAGACTGCATCCACAATGTAGGGGATTCACAAAAGGTCATTACTAAAGAACCTGCTTGTTCAAAGGGCTGCATCCAAGAACAGGGAGAGCTCTGAGCACTAAATCCAGTCAGGAATCTGAGGGGACATCATCAGGTGTGGACTGAGGTAGGGATGCACCGATGGATCGGCATTTGATCCCAATCGGCCGATAGCGCCCCTATCAGTTTTGATCGGAGTTTTCAAAATAGATCAAAGCAGACCGATCAGGTAGGGTTGTCACGGTAACAGGTGTAGCGGTAAACCCCGGTAAAAAAAAGTTGACAATAATAATAACTGTCTTGTTTTTAAAAAAACTATATTATCTCGGTGGGTTAACCGTGGCTGCGGTGAAGGCGCGGTGACCCTTACCAGCCACCGTATCATCTGCTGAAGTTGCCGGAGGCACATGCGCGCTATGATGTTTACAACCAAAACTTTCTTGAAGCTAAAGCTGAAATAATGGCCAAAGGAGGAGACGGAGACGCTTCAAATCTCATGACACATCTGTGTGACCACCCACAACTCTACAGTCATCGCAAGGCAAGCTAACATTAGCATTTTAGCTAAAATGCGTGATCCGAGGATTTGGGTTGAGGGAGAATGCAACGAGCCGCTATATAAAGCAGCCACAGCGCCGCTACCTGCATGTAAACCGTGTCGCGGACACCGCCATGTTGAAATGACGCTATGCATTACGGGGCTCCCAGGGGCAGATAAGAGTTGGTCTCTCTCCGAGAATAATTATGAATTTAACAACGATTACTGCCTGATGACATTTTCCCACATCTGCAAAGCTCACTGGAAGGACACAAACCGAGGATGATATTTTCCTGATATAGGGTTTATTACTCAAGTAAGGGTAAAAAAGTATCTGATTAGAAGGCTACTTGAGTACTGAGTATCATCTGATCTAATATTTTTAAAATGATGACATCAAACAGACATAAAATAAGAAGTTATGGGCAAAAATTGGTATTTTAAAGACTAAAGGGGAAAAATGTAAACAAATAAACAACATAATTACAAAATAAGACATTTTAGGCAAAATTTAGACACAAACTGAGGACAATATTTCCTGACATACAGGGTTTATTTAATTGTGTGAAAATGTAGCACGTTTAAAAAAAATACCGCGATAATACCGAAAACCGTGGTAATTTTGGTCACAATAACCGTGAGGTTAAATTTTCACACTGTGACAACCCTAATACAGACTATTTTAGATTAGGTTACATTTCCTTTATTCCCAGATTATGTGGTTTGTAGCACTCATTATAATGTTGTAGAAAATTTCTGGCCAATCCACGTGATCGGTATCGGTGATCGGTATCGGTGATCAGCATTCTTTGATATCGGTTTCGGTGATCGGCAGCAAAAAACCTGATCGGTGCATCCCTAGACTGAGGCTGGGGTAAGAGCATCAACGCTTCTACGCACAGATAAATCCTCTCTGAACTGTGTCTGACAATTGACAAGATGGACCATTTTTAACATACATATTCAAAATTTTACAGTAGACATGACCGATGAGAATCAATATGAAAGTTTAATGTTGCCTGAGGTGAAACTGGAACTGAAAGCACCACAGAGGGTTGGAGGTAAAAGGAAAGAATTTTCTCAAACTTGCCATGACAGCAGAAGTGGAGCTGCTTGTTGTAAGGTTGCAATCTGCTACTTCAGAAAGTGTTTCTCTGATCCTTCAGTCCCTGGGCTGTGGTCAGAAAAATGGCTTCTTGTGGTTCTAGCCTGCAGTCAGACAGGACATTACAGTCCACAGCGTTGCCCTGAGTGGGTCTGAGTGGGAGGATGTGTGTGAATACGAGAGGAGGTGTGCACCACAGAGCTGGAAACTCTCCAAGATACCAAAACACAACTACTTCCACCTACATAACAACTTTCCCTCATACTTCCTCTTTTTCCTTGAAATCTTTACTTTTCCTCCTTTTTTCTTGTTTTGCTTAATGCATGTCACCATACCTGCTAACACGCTGTTTCACCGGAGCTCCTGGGCCTTGAAGCTTTACTGTCACAGCACTATGCACCCAAATGCCAAAGCAGGAAAAGCTCTAACAGTTATTCTGTGGTTTTGAGAAATTGCATTATAGACCAGAGAGGCAAATGGAGCACCGCTAGAAAGAGACTGCCTCGAAGAGTGCTGCTGAAAACAACCACATCCTTTGTCAATGTTGCAAAGAAAATGTAGAATGATGAAAGCTGGTTTGGATATGCAAATAGCAAGGTCACATGAGTGCTGTTCCTGCAGCCCTGGACTCGCGTTTTTGCTTGCTGTTACTGTCACAGACCTTGTAGAAGATCTACATGGTGCATTTTTTTTCTAAATCCAAACCCAGTTTCACTAAATATAAAAGCGCTGAATCTGCAGGTCAAAAAGTTACATTTCACTCAAATTTTATTCAAACCAGATGAACTATGCAGTTTGATCCTTGCTTGAGAGTGGGTGTAGCTGTGTATGCATCAGTGTTGTGTTGGGAGGCTAACTGATGCTGCTGAGACACAGTTGTGTCCATCTTTATCAGCCTCTGACTTCCTGTCACAGAAAGTAGCCAGCGATGGGAGAGGAGGAAGCGGGATATTTGTGTAAAGGAAGCAGAGACTGATTACATGTCAGGAAGGGGGCGTGTTCCAGTTCATCATCATAACAGCCAGCTGCCAAACGCCACACTGCCTGGATAAGTGATTGACATTAAAAGCTGATTAATCACACGCCACCAGACAGTCAATGATGTGTAGCACAGAGATGTTAACTGACCACATTTTCCATTTAGCTGCAAAAAAAAATTAAGATTTAACTGTTGCCTCCCTCATCAGTTGGGAAATAACCAACAAAGATTAATTAATTAAGGGTAAACATTTTTGTCTTGTTAGCCTTGGAGCTATCAACATATGTTATTAGAAAGTTGTTGTAAAATTAATGTAGCATCAGGAACTAGAAATGAGACATATAGAAAAATGTAATGCTGTTGAAATACATTTCAAGTGGTCTCTAGTCGGAACGAATGGCTTGTAAGTCGTTCTCGGAGAGCAAAAAACACTAGTGCACCATTTCCAGGAACTAGAAATGAGTCACATCACAGCTGAGTCTTATTTCCTGATATCTGGACATCTCGCCTCGGAGTGGATGACAGAAAAGTGATTCTACCACTGACTTGCAACACGAATGTTTTATCTCCACAAATAACACAAGCAAGTTTTTCTGTGTGATGAAGTTGGTATTGCTAACGGTTAGCTTCTACTAGCCGAGACGTGCTCTGCTCTCGTCTGGATGCTAAACTAACAACAGCCTTCGTGAGTCAAGACGGGTGAGTCCATGTTAATGTTAAGTGACAGTGTGAAGTAGATCTGTTAGGATTTCCGAATCCTAGCTTTTCACCGTCTATTTTCTATCAGAAGCTAATGCAGGAGATTGGTGTTGGAGACTATTTCATGTTCAGCTTGCATGAAAAACGCAAGAGTGACTGATTATAATCAGAAATAATCATTAAAAAGGTGGGTTTCTTTCAGTGTTTCACATCTTTAAGTTATGTTCAACTTGAATGAAATGTGAAAAATGCTCAGCAAAAATTGAGCATTTCTCTCTAAATGGAATAAAAGTTTTACGTCAAACTATCTAAATGGAGCAATAGCCCAAAACAATAATCCGCTAGTGACAAATCACGACTATCTCTAGATTCTATGAACAAACAAGGTTTGCTACAGAGCTCTTTGTGGACTCCTACAACAAATAAATTTAGCTTAGCATCAAAAAACAGAATTATAAAGTTTTGCGTTGGCTAAGACTTGTTGGGATTAGCTGAGGCAGCCATCTCCTAATGAACTGACTTCAAAAGGTTGCAGACGTAGACAAAACCTTTTGAGAGGTTGACTATTCAGTGGTTAATGTAAGATTATCTTTGGACAATCTGGCACATTCTTAAGATTGTTGAAAGTGTGAACTGGGCCTAACAAGATAATATTGCATTGAACTTATATAGCGCTTTTCTAGACACCCAAAGACGCTTTCACACACTCTCACATTCACACACTGCTAGTGATGGTAAGCTACTTGTAGCCACAGCTGCCCTGGGGAGGTATGACAGAGGCGAGGCTGCCGTTTGGCGCCGTCGGCCCCTCTGACCACCACTAACACAGGCAAGTTGGGTGAAGTGTCTTGCTCAAGGACACAACAGCAAGATACCCCTGGCGGGAGCTGGAATCAATACAATCAAATGCATTCTGTCAGGGAATGGTGGGCCTTTAATTGTGTTTTTGTTTTCCTAATTTTTATGCTTAACTGCAAGACTTAACCTGAAGTCAACCATTAATCCGGATGTTAATCTACTTTTTTTGTCGCAGAGAGTTATTCCTGACAACAAATAATCTGCTGGATTCTTGTCATTTTGCCCATCAAAGCTGCATTCAGTAAGAACGATATTGCCCACCGTTTTCTTGCACAGACGGTGTGTTCTGTTAGTTCTTGTGGCAGAACACACAACATAGCAGGGTCTGGAGACACTTTATCAAAAGAACAAATATTCCCTTCTTTGCAGCTGAAACACGCACCCAGCAAAGCTTTTCAGACACCAGACACAGTTACACACTGGCTTTACACACACTCACATGCACACACCATAAACAAATCATTCACAGAGTGTGTGAGCGAGTGAGCGGCTCGTGCTGACTCACGTCTCAGGAGCAATTCCATACATATTCTTGTGTTTTATTTGTAACAGGAAGTAATCAGTCACAGTAAGAGGCTTGGGTTCACACCCGTGTCCTCTAGTTATGGTTTGGCTGCGTCACACACAGACCAGAACTCACACTCACCACTCATGTCACCAGAGTCGCGGCGTGCAGCAGCCAGTGTTAAATGGTGTGACAGAGGGGGAGAAACAAGAGGGTGATGATGCTAAAATTAGCACTCTCTGAGAAAGTGACAGATGACCTCATGCCAGTTCGCAACCAAAGAAATCAGGTCATCTGGCAAAGCCTTCCTTCCTTTCTTCACTCATCTGTCTTTTCTTCCTCCCTTTATTAAATATGAATTTTCTTTCCTCATCTACCAAATATGATAATGTTCTTTCTCTCGTGGATTACAAATGGCTTTTTCTGAGTTTCCACTAAGAATTTTTAAAAACGAGGAAGAGAAATATAACTTCATGTAACTTTCAAACTGATTCAGTTTCCTTTCTTTAAGACGAAACAAAGCTCAATTTTTCTCAGCATGCAAGATTTAAGACCTAATAAGAAATTCTGTGCTGACCTTTTCCTATCCCACACATAAACACTCACTGACATTATCTCACCAACACCTCCAGGGCCAAAGTTCTTTCACCAAAGGGAGAGGCTCCATAAAGCTCTGACAGGGCAGCAGGTGTTTTCTTGGGCCAAAGGTCCCCCTGAAAGGCCAAAGTTACAACTCTTCGGTTTTCTTCTACTTCAGAATCAGCATTTCTATCTCTATTATACAGCCACACTGTTGTGCCCCCGGAGGTTAAATAAAATCAACAGGTAAGTGTCAGAAATATGAGCTGCAGAGAAAGAAAAAGAGCAAGAAAGTGTACACAAGTGGTTAAAAAAAGAGGAAAACATTATACTGTTGTGACGTCAGGACTCATTATCCAAATAGGGATGGTGAGCATGAGTGGTCCGTGTTTACATAAAGAGTTAGAGCAGGCAGGGAGCCTAAGTGAGGCTGTCAGGGAGCCTTCAAAGAAATGAATGAATGTGCAGAAGGGGAAGATGAAATGTGAAGGAGAGAAAGATGATAACCAGGGACACCAGCAGCCCCTAAGCTACAGTCCTTTCACTAAATCCACATTGCCATTGTGAGGCAGCACGCATCGAAGGTGCAGCTTTTTATTGCACAATGGCACGCTGCAGCTCTGAAAGTTTGCTCTACTACCACTGAGAGTTTAGGCATGTACAGTGGGGCAAAAAAGTATTTAGTCAGCCACCGATTGTGCAAGTTCTCCCACTTAAAATGATGACAGAGGTCAGTAATTTTCATCATAGGTACACTTCAACGGTGAGAGACAGAATGTGAAAAAAAAATCCATGAATTCACATGGCAGGATTTTTAAAGAATTTAAATAAGTATTTGGTCAATAACAAAAATTCAACTCAATACTTTGTAACATAACCTTTGTTGGCAATAACAGAGGTCAAACGATTACTATAGGTCTTTACCAGGTTTGCACACACAGTAGCTGGTATTTTGGCCCATTCCTCCATGCAGATCTTCTCGAGAGCAGTGATGTTTTGGGGCTGTCGCCGAGCAACACAGACTTTCAACTCCCTCCACAGATTTTCTATGGGGTTGAGGTCTGGAGACTGGCTAGGCCACTCCAGGACTTTCAAATGCTTCTTACGGAGCCACTCCTTTGTTGCCCGGGCGGTGTGTTTGGGATCATTGTCGTGTTGGAAGACCCAGCCACGTTTCATCTTCAAAGCTCTCACTGATGGAAGGAGGTTTTGGCTCAGAATCTCACGATACATGGCCCCATTTATTCTTTCCTTAACACGGATCAGTCGTCCTGTCCCCTTAGCAGAAAAACAGCCCCAAAGCATGATGTTCCCACCCCCATGCTTCACAGTAGGTATGGTGTTCTTGGGATGCAACTCAGTATTCTTCCTCCTCCAAACACGACGAGTTGAGTTTATACCAAAAAGTTCTACTTTGGTTTCATCTGACCACATGACATTCTCCCAATCCTCTGCTGTATCATCCATGTGCTCTCTGGCAAACTTCAGACGGGCCTGGACATGCACTGGCTTCAGCAGCGGAACACGTCTGGCACTGCAGGATTTGATTCCCTGCCGTTGTAGTGTGTTGCTGATGGTGACCTTTGTTACTGTGGTCCCAGCTCTCTGCAGGTCATTCACCAGGTCCCCCCATGTGGTTCTGGGATTCTTGCTCACCGTTCTCATGATCATTTTGACCCCACGGGATGAGATCTTGCGTGGAGCCCCAGATCGAGGGAGATTATCAGTGGTCTTGTATGTCTTCCATTTTCTGATAATTGCTCCCACAGTTGATTTTTTCACACCAAGCTGCTTGCCTATTGTAGATTCACTCTTCCCAGTCTGGTGCAGGTCTACAATTCTTTTCCTGGTGTCCTTCGAAAGCTCTTTGGTCTTGGCCATAGTGGAGTTTGGAGTCTGACTGTTTGAGGCTGTGGACAGGTGTCTTTTATACAGATAATGAGTTCAAACCGGTGCCATTAATACAGGTAACGAGTGGAGGACAGAAAAGCTTCTTAAAGAAGAAGTTACAGGTCTGTGAGAGCCAGAGATTTTCCTTGTTTGAAGTGACCAAATACTTATTTTCCACCCTGATTTACAAATAAATTATTTTAAAATCCTGTCATGTGAATTCATGGATTTTTTTTCACATTCTGTCTCTCACAGTTGAAGTGTACCTATGATGTAAATTACTGACCTCTGTCATCATTTTAAGTGGGAGAACTTGCACAATCGGTGGCTGACTAATTACTTTTTTGCCCCACTGTATATGTCATCCCCAACCCACGACCCTTTCAGCCAGCGTGGTTGTAAGTGCATCTAAAACGAGCAATGGCAATAGTCAAGTTAATACCCTGACCATGATGAGACCCTTAATTCTAGTTTACATGATCGTTATAAAATCAAATTATTGATGAAGTCCATTTGACTGAGGCGGTAGGAGGCAGAATGTGCCCTTTCATGACGACATTTCTGGCCTATAGCGTCCCACCAATACTTAACAAATACTGGCTGGAGTGAAGCAGACAGAAGCCGTTTTTACAAAAACAATGCCGTATATTTCACGCAACACCGTGACAGCATCAAGGAGCCTTGGGTTGTTTATAAATGGGCAGTCCGTGGCGGTAATGTGGCGCAATTGTGTCGTTTTTATAAAAGATTAGGTGATAGCGGCATAAAGGGGGTATGGGGGCGGTCTCTGTGATCCCACGGACTTTCATTTATCTTGAACATAACTTGCTTTTTATTGAGATTGAAGCCATGATCGTTTAGTTTTTTAACAAGCTGCTCCTAAAGGTGTCCGTCCCCATCAGTTCCTTTGCAGCCTCTAGTGATCTGAGCATCAGCTCCAACAGAGAGGTGCTCACAAAGCGCTGCGGTGCTCCAGTTTGCCGTCTCAGCTGATTTTGTTCAAAAAGACACAACTTATTGCCCGTGTTTACTTTGATTTTCAATATATTTGCCGGCCGGAGCTCGGCATTAACTCCCCACATCATCATGACACCATGGCGCAATAGCCGTTTATAAGACAGACAATTATTGCGATATTACTACCAAGCGAGGCGGAAAGAATGCCACAAAATTTGTGCAATGCCATGCTGGCATGGCGAGTTAATAAGACACCCTGTTGCTGTGATATTTTGCTGGCACGGTGTGTGTTGTAAAAAGGGTTAAAAGGCAGGGCATTCAAAATGGCAGAAGAAATGGACGACGGCAACGCTGCAGAACGTTGCTTTTTCACGTAATGTCTATAATCTAAAGATGTATCTCTGCGATTTTTACGAGCAAAATAAAATCTAGGGATTTAGATCTTACTACTTTAGATCATCTAACACATCTTTGTGCAGATGAACAGAAAAAGAAGCATCTCAAAGCTAACGGTGTTTAGCACATCGCTTCCAGATCCGCGTTTGAAACAGCTAGCACACTGTGGGGACGACAGTCCTCCAAACCAGCCGTCCGGACTTTATACAGCTGAACCAAAGGTGTAACCGAATCTCTTCTACGAGACACCGCTCGTCTTTGGAGATTAATGGATGCTTTGTTATTCTGACGAGCAACGTGAACAGAAACACATTAGCGACTGCCCGCTCCAATTATACAACTCATTTTGTGTAATTATTGTAACACGACCGTTACTGATGGGCACACAGAGAGCTACACATGTTGTCACTTTCACACACATTTACATCTCAGGACTGATCAGCAACATAGCTCCTCCCCGCTGCTGGATCTGCTCGGTCGAACGGTTTTCCCCGGTTCCACATCCCCGCCACCGCTCATAATCATATAAAAAAGCACATTAGTCATTAGATGGCCATAACATGTTTGTTTCTGGACATGCGGGGCAGATATTTTGTCTCCCTGCTGTAAAATGTTACCTTTACTGTCCTTCTATAGTCTTCTTGTGCAGCCTACAGCTCTACGTGTGTTAACCACGCTGATAGATTTTATTTCAACGTTATTTTGCTTTGTTTACTAACAAATAACAGATAAAAGCAACAGTTGTCAACGGGGAGGTGCCGGCTTCTTGCGATTCAGCCAGAGGCTGGGGGGCGGGGGTGTGGGTGCATGACATCATGCTTTAGTAGGTCTATACATGCATTTCAAAAGTCCAATAATTAGGCAGTAACTTGGTTTTCTCTTACATCACATAAATCCACAGACTGATTTTAAAGTGGCTCTTGTAGTTTAGTTCCCCTGCTTGAACAAAACAGAAAGTCTGGTTTATTATGGTTTTCAATTAGAATATTCACTAAAACCTCTTAGTCTTTGACCTGCAGTGGTAAAAGTTGTTTTCTGCTAAAACGGATGACTTTTCTATTTCTAATGTTTCAGAACGCCTGAACTTTAGTATTAATATAGCTCAACACAAAGCCTCCTGGAGCTGCTCCATAGCAGAGAAAATGTTGTGACTAATATTTGCTGGTTCTGCTTTGAAAATGAGCTCTGGGGTGGTCAGCGAGCATTATGCACACATTTATTTGACACGCTTAATGAAGCCCTGGGGTTGTCTAGCACCTTTACTGATATTTTTGTTTTTCTAATTAGTGTTCCCATCCCTTATCTTCTCAATGGTTATTACCTATTTCATCAGTCTCACTGGCTCACTGCTGCTGCATCAAAAACATCTTGTCAAGGATATACAGGTGCTGGCCAGTAAATTAGAATATCATCAAAAGGTTGAAAATATTTCAGTAATTCCATTCAAAACGTGAAACTTGTACATTATATTCATGCAATGCACACAGACCAATGTATTTCCGATGTTTATTACGTTTAATTTTGATATTTATAGGTGACAACCAATGAAAACATCAAATCTGGTATCTCAGAAAATTAGAATATTCTAAAGGCCAATGAAAAAATGTTTGTTTCTCTAATGTTGGCCAACTGAAAAGAATGAACATGAAAAGAATGTGCATGTATAGCACTCAATACTTAGTCGGGGCTCCTTTTGCCTCAATAACTGCAGTAATGTGGCGTGGCATGGACTCGATCAGTCTGTGGCACTGCTCAGGTGTTATGAGAGCCCAGGTTGCTCTGATAGTCGTCTTCAGCTCCTCTGCATTGTTGGGTCTAGCGTATTGCATCCTCCGCTTCACAATACCCCATAGATTTTCTATGGGGTTAAGGTCAGGCGAGTTTGCTGGCCAATCAAGGACAGGGATACCATGGTCCTTGAACCAGGTGCTGGTGGTTTTGGCACTGTGTGCAGGTGCCAAGTCCTGTTGAAAGGTGAAGTCTGCATCCCCATAAAGTTGGTCAGCAGCAGGAAGCATGAAGTGCTCTAAAACTTCCTGGTAGACGGCTGCATTGACCCTGGACCTCAGGAAACAGAGTGGGCCAACACCGGCAGATGACATGGCACCCCACACCATCACTGACGGTGGAAACTTTATACTGGACCTCATGCAACGTGGATTCTGTGCTTCTCCGCTCTTCCTCCAGACTCTAGGTCCTTGATTTCCAAAGGAAATGCAGAACTTGCTTTCATCAGAAAACATAACTTTGGACCACTCAGCATCAGTCCAGTCCTTTTTGTCCTTGGCCCAGGCGAGACGCTTCTTGCGCTGTTTCTTGTTCAGGAGTGGCTTGACACACGGAATGCGACACCTGAATCCCATGTCTTTCATGAGTCTCCTCGTGGTGGTTCTTGAAGCGCTGACTCCAGCTGCAGTCCACTCTTTGTGGATCTCCCCCACATTTTTGAATGGGTTTGTCGTCACAATTCTCTGCAGGGTGCGGTTATCCCTAGAGCTTGTACACTTTTTTCTACCACATTTTTTCCGTCCCTTCGCCTGTCTGTTAATGTGCTTGGACACAGAGCTCTGCGAACAGCCAGCTTCTTTAGCAATCACCTTTTGTGTCTTGCCCTCCTTGTGCAAGGTGTCAATGATTGTCTTTTGGACAGCTGTTAAGTCAGAAGTCTTCCCCATGATTGTGGTGCCTTCAAAACAAGACTGAGGGACCTTTTAAAGGCCTTTGCAGGTGTTTTGAGTAAATCAGCTGATTAGAGTGGCAGCAGGTGTCTTCTATATTCAGCCTTTTCAGAATATTCTAATTTTTTGAGATACCAAATTTGGAGTTTTCATTAGTTGTCACTTATGAATATCAAATTTAAATGTAATGAACATTGGAAATACATTGGTCTGTGTGCATTGCATGAATATAATGTACAAGTTTCACGTTTTGAATGGAATTACTGAAATATTTTCAACCTTTTGATGATATTCTAATTTACTGGCCAGCACCTGTAGTGCCAGAATCAGCTCACAAATGCAGATCCCATCTGCCTCAAAACAGTCAATTTACAATTAGAGTTATTTAAGCTAGACAAGGCTGAGAGGTCAGGCCTTTCACTTTAGTCAGGTTAGTGACAACAAAGTGAATGAAAAGACACCCAAAAACAAAAAGAGAACACACACACAAAACCCCTTCCCCCCAAAACAAATAAAGCCAGAAAGTCTTTCCTGAACAGCGTTTCTCAGAAAATGAAGAGTAAGGAATCATGTTGTCAGACTGGTTTCACCACAAATAAGATTTACAGCCCTAAAACATGCTTCAACCTGTCTATAGGTTTTATTTGTCTTTCCTTAGAGTCAAACTAATTTGAACTGTTAGAAAAAATGTTTTCCAATTCAAAGTTTTCCCAACATTCTTTGTTGTTTGAAGTGCAATTATAGCTCATCATTACTACACAAAACGTGCAGATGGTGCAAGTTCACCACACGGATCTGAGTATCCTAAAGTTTAATTCAAGCTATTATCTGATTTTTCACTAACTCATACAGAAATAGTTAAACTTATTGATTATACAAAGTAGAATCTAACACAAAAGAAATATTGTTGCACTTAATTCTTAAAACATCATAAACATGTTTTCACGTTTAGGCCCCGTACGAGTCTCAACCTGAGGTAATCGCTGCACATTTTAAGCCTCATTCTGACTTCTTGCATGTTTTTTCTCCAATAAAGGAGCCAAAAAGTCCAAATTATGCCTACAATTTTAATTTTAAATTATGCTGAACCTGAGTCTGTGCATGTAAATACAGTTAGTTATGCTAAACTTGGTTTTTGCTGTATGTATCCCTGAGTGCAGACAAACTGCTGTCTTCCACTCTAACCTTGATTTTTAAATCAATTTTTTTTAGAAATATCGCATTTTTTTAACTGACAAGCCATTTTTCATATAGAATGAATAGAACCAAAACGTGTTGGGGTTAACGCAAACTATGCTGCTCTTTGCACTAAATTTAGCACTTGGTAATGTTACAGTTTCTTATCAGATACAACATGACTTCTTTTCAGTTTTTTAAGTTTTAGTGGCAATAAAATGTACAAATATTCCCTTTTCGGTCAACACTATTGTATTCATCAAAAGTCCAAGAACCCAGTAAATATCTGGGAAAAAAAGCTCACAGATATGGTCATCAGTATTTTTTTGCACAATATATCAAACATTTAAAGCTTTATTCTATAACTACACTTTCAATTATTGCTGGTGGCTACCTATTTCATTGTAATTTTAGTTTATTCTGATGACTATTTGCTTGAACTCAGACATTAAATGTATTGGTAATACAAATCTTCCCCCTGGTATCTATGCAATTTAAGGTTTTATACGGTTACACAAAAAGGAACAAGCTCAAAAAGTGAAAATATGAGTATGAAAACTTTTTAAGCAAGATATTTCGCCTTCCTCCCACTCATCTCTGTCCTGGTAAATCGTGAGCTGAGCTTAAAAATACAAACTAAAATACTTGATGGTCACCTCAGATCACCCCACGCCTCCCCCACTACAGACTTTCACAGAATCCCGGGATTAATCTGGAAATGGAGGCATCCCTGAATATCGCCATAGCTAAAACTCATCAGAGGCCGTGACATCTTTTACATATGTTGTGCAGATTACCCTGCGTCTGGTGGCTGTTTAAAAGTGAAAAGGCTTCTGCTAAGAAACTGCAACATTTACATCAACTGACAGACGAGACAAAAATTGCAATGTTTTGGCCAAAAAAAACATTAATTTAGCGCTACAAGATTCAGAAGATATAGAATGTTTGCAAGAACTTAAATGTGATCTATTTGTAACAGGATACAGGAAGAAACTGAGCCATTATCTATAAAATGGGTAAGTTTAAAGGTGCATTATGAAGTAAGAATGGCATCATGTGGTCAAATTTGGTTACTGCAGGCCCTTTTCTAAACAAAAAGTTACTTTCTACTTCCGTTCCAGGAGTTTCATGGCTGTTTCCAGTTACGGATCAGCACCAGAAGATTCTAGAAGACAAGCGAAGACAAGTCATACACAATAAGCAGTAAGGTAAGAAGATAAATTTATGGTGGGGAGCACTTACTACATGTATTATGGTAATATGTCTCGAGCATTAGAGGTTGCAGGTGTGGTTGTTTGCCTTTTTGTTGTTAGCTTGCTGTTGTTGCTCTGAACGACTCATTAAAGGAAGTAAACCACCATAATTGATATATTCATTTCACGCATACATTTCACGGTGGTATTGAGTTGTTTGTAATTGAAAGAAAGTAGATGTAGATATTTTTAGAGCCAATTTGCTTCTAATTTGTTTTTAGCATTATTAGCATTGTTAGCACAACGTTAGCCTCTAGCCTGCTTCCGACGATGTTTGAGTAAAACAAAAGGATGCCATGGCTTCTAAGGGGTACAAGAAATATCTTCTGGGTCGCTCCTGTCTGCAGTCTTCGGTTCTTTAAACAACTGTGAACCTTTTCTTCTGTCTGGTGTCTAATTACAAATGCCAGCACTGCAGCCGTCATTTATAATTCCTCACGGACTCCCAGATTGTAAACAGAGATAATGTCCCTTTTTTTTTTTGAAAGGAAATAAACTGGAAAAAGTAAATTATAGTAAAATCCAACTAATATTAGGATATGTCTCCGTAAGAAGACTTCAGTCCAAACAATGTTGTACTCCATTAACTTTAATCCTTAGCAGTGGGGATTAAACATAGGGATTATACAGCCATGCAGACAGTAAACAAAAGAGATGACAATCAGCTGTGTGGTTAGCAAAAAGACAGACATGTCTGTCCACACCGTGCTGGAACCAAGCATGAAGAGTGGAACACTCCAACACACGTCAAATGTTTTCCAACCAACAGTTATGACAAGAACAGTCTCTGGAAAAAAATAGCTCCAACACCTTTTCCTTCTCACATCGTACATCCACTATGATTCATTCTGAAAGGCCAGCTAAGTGCTGAGTCACTGTGTGGACAACAACATGGGTCCATTTGCTTTTTAATCAAACAACAAAACTAATTCAGTCGTATTTGATGTCAAGCAGATTTCCACTGACAAAACGGGGTCCAAATACCTGTAGAAATGATCAAGTAGTAGATGTTTAGGTCCATATATAGGTAATGGCTGTTTAAGGTTTTTACTGAAAAAGCTTTGGAAAAATATATGCACTTTAAGACTCATTTGTTCTAAATCTTAATTCTTGACTTGTTAGACATCCTATGTCTAGTTCATGTTTGTATTTCATAACCAGTTCCATTGTAACCTTGTGAGGCTTTGTTTGATATTTTCTTTGAACAAATGGATTCTAAATCACCGACAATCTGCACCAGGATTAATATCTGGGATTAAAAAGTATTCAGATGATTTGTTTGAAGAAAAAAATAGAGCTGTTCAAAGTAGAAAACATTTATCAATTCTATGCTCCCAACATTAAGTTAAATCACATTTAAACTGTACCTAGTTTCAATTGTTATTTTTATAATCTGGTTCTTACTAAAAAAAATGTAATCTTCTACGTGATGTGACAACTTTGCCAAGTAAAATCCTCTAAATAGTTAACAAATTAATTTGTGACTTCAGTTATCAATGAAATTTGTCTTGAGTAGTTTATGTTTATTAAGAGCTTCGGAGTCATTTAATTAGGGACTATTTTTAGTTCTAATATCCAATCACCGTGATGTGTTTAAACAACCAAGCTTTAGTTGATCTCCTCATATA
Organism: Nothobranchius furzeri; assembly: GCF_043380555.1. Lineage (NCBI taxonomy): Eukaryota > Metazoa > Chordata > Actinopteri > Cyprinodontiformes > Nothobranchiidae > Nothobranchius > Nothobranchius furzeri. The sequence continues at coordinate 2,124,822 of NC_091744.1, read as the reverse complement.
AATTGTTTTCTAAAAATCTTAATCAACACTTTCAAATTTGTTCCAAACCAAAAGCAACAGGATGGCCTGTATAAGAACTACCGTTACTTTTGGGTTATGTCTTATAAATAAATTTGTGTATTAAAACTCCATCAAGATAGATTTTTTTCATTGAGGGTTTGGAAATTTGCTTCCAGTTTAACAAGGATATCGGGGCACTGTCTTACTAACATGAAACATGCCGTTTGATTAAAGCTAAGTTTAAGGGTAATTATTCAGGAGGAATGTGTGCAGGCAGGTTGCCAGGAATAGCAAACGATCAATAGTTCTAGCATAAAACAAAGGCACCTGTCACTGAAATGTCACAGGGTGCACACATGCTTTAGTTAATGCTTTGAATATTAAAGAAAAGTGTCTGCTAACACTGCAATTTAGTATTTTACTGTCACATAACAGTAAACTATTAAAAGCCATAAAAATAAGCATTGTTGCTTTCAATGACTTTGAAGTTACATTAAATCTTTATCCACCCCAGAATAATTCCATTCTATCAAATGAAGGCATAAAAATTATAAATTATTATTTCATGTTCATTTATGGGTGTGTCACACTTCTCCACATTTCATAAATATGGGAATGCCTCTGGATTCCCCAGAAGGTGGAGAAAGTCAAAACCAATCAATGAATGAATGAAAAACTAGACTTTTAAAGTGACAGTGTGTCCTTTCTGGGAGCTAGGAGGCATTACATACACTTTAGAGTAGTTTAACACCATATCACCGTGACTGTTGCTAGTTTTAAAAAGCATTACGGTAAATGTTGTTACCTGTAGAGGAGAAAACATGCAACCTCGGCGTGACTCCTCAGACTTTGATGGTCCTTCAGTTAATTCCATTGAGAGCATGCAATGCTGATGGTAGTTTTCTGGTGTTGTAGTTTCTGGATCTGCTCAGGGTTCTGCGCCTGCCAATGATGTCAAGCTACGGCAATACCACTCAGCCAAAATATATTGCATCTCTTTTTCTATTCAGTTCTTTCGCATATGTTTTGGAAAGAGTTTAGCAGTTTTGTTATCAAATTCATGTTTTTACTGTCTAAATGTTGTCAAACGTGGTAATGTAACTTCCGTAAATCAAACGACCAGCCAATCATCTAGTGTGATGTCATCGGCTGGCGAAGGACCCCGAGCCGGCCAGAAGGAACAAGGCGTCTAATGTGGCGTGCCCCAGAGACTTAGACCCACACTTGATGTACTTTATACCTGATTTTTATTGTTAAATGTTACGAAGCCGCCAATATTTTCCAACGACTGGACGTTATTTTATTCATTTTCAGCATTTCGATGGATATTTCCAGAGATTAACAATAAAAACTACACATTGTCTCTTTAAGTCTGAATCTTATTTGAAGAATGTGGAAAATTGTTTCAACAAAAACAACTACACCCAAGCTGTTCAACAGTAACACATTTTTGTTTTCTAGTTGCCATTTTGGCTCTGTCCATGTAACTTTGAAAATGCAAAAATACAGTAAATCAGAGATGTCTAGTCTTGGTCTTCTACAGCCACTGTCCTGCATGTTCTGCAGAAGCCTGTTCATCACCCAGTGATTCAAATGACTTATGTTGGAGCTGAGAAACTTCTAGTATTTGCACAATGGCCCTAGAAGATTAGGATTGGATACCACTGTAAATAAAAGAATGCCATTTCAGGTCTTAAACATGATTGAATTTGGTATATGGAATATTTTCAGCAGACAGAAACGCAATTTCACTAAATATTTAAAGTGTTTCACTTCTTACAGAGGCTGGGAATAGAAATGTTACAACACGCAATGATGATCACCAAAAGTGAGCACTTAGGTCCATCGAACAAACAACAACTTGCCAGAGCCAACAGATGCTGAGCTTCCAACAGATTATTCAACTGTTGACTAGCTCTGACTAAATCCCTGTAGGAAAACAATTGTTGTATTTTTAGGTTTCACAAGACACTTTTTGGCATTGTTATATTTTCACAGTTGAAAAATAACTCAGTTGTAACAAAAGGTTTCTTTCTAACTGCAAAAAAATTAATTCCAACCAGTTTGTCAGCTTCCATCTTAAAGTGGGAGTCCCCCATCTGAAACATTTCCATTTATTTTGTTCTTGATGCTAACCCTTCCACTGCTTTTCCATTAGATAATTCCATTATCACAGCAAAACTCATGGCAATTAAACACAGATTACACAATCATTCAGAGCATGTGCATTAGTCTGTGCTCCATCATGGAGCTATCTAATACACCTCTAATGCATTTGGGCTGTAATATCCTTCTCTAATCCTTGGTAATGGTCAGTGGGGCACCTCCCCGAGGATTAACCAAACTCTCAGTTTTAAAAGCATCCTGATCCATAACCAAAGTGGTGAGCACCCCTGGAAGGTAAATCTTTCATTCAAGCCTACTAGAAAAGCAGTCCACCCCTCCCCCCCCCCCCCCCACCCCCACCCCCAAAAGTACATAATTTCATCTGCAAGAACACTCTGCTTATAACAAAAGCTTATTTGCTGAAAACTAGTTAATGTCTAATAACAGGAAGTAATTTTCATTTTAATGCTTTTCTAAAATTAAAACATTTCATTTGACACTTTTATTGCTATTGCTTTTCCCCTTACACACTGCTCGTCTTCGGAAAGGGAATATTGGAATCATCATAAAAGAAGAATTATGAAATCTGAATGCAACCTGTCCTTGTTATTGTTATTGGCCTTTTTCTTTTGTGGCTGCAAAGATTTATAGGAAAAATATGACGCACTCAGCCTTCTTCATCACTGACAATACTGCACGGGTTAAAGAGTAGATTATTGCAAAACCTATTCTGATTTTGTTGTTGACTATTTTGAGCTCTAATGCGTCTTTAGTGTTCTACTTAATGTTGAATGCATAAACATGCAATAAAGGCTGCCTTTAATTTGTAATTAAAGCTTTTGGGTGCATGTTTCTTTTAAGATTAGAACTACACCGCCTTCACAAGCAGTTAAATTGACCAGATAGATTTACGGTGAGATGAGCAACACAATCCAGGTTGAACTCTATTGTTAAACACTAAAATGAAGCACAACAGAAGAACAATAGAGTGAAATCACTCCCCAAAAGATACCAGCAACAATTACCCCTAATTACAGACTAAAGCACTTGGCCCCCAAAAGCTTTTAGCTAACCATTGTTCATTACCAATGCACTAAATGATCATGTGGACACAACAACAATTTGTAACCAAGGCACAAACAAACACACAATCTTGCAAAATACAAATCTGAAAAAGCCATGAAATCAACAATCCCAGACAAGCCCCCAATGATGACCATGCATCATAAAAAGACTCTAAAAATAAGAAAATCTAAAAATTATGTTGAATTCTAGTCTCTGCACTTGCCCCAAAAACCCATAACTTAAAGCTGTCAAACCTAAAACTAATAAAAACAAGATGCCACTAACCACCAAACTCGACTAATAGCTAATGGCTAAATGTGATTAGCAAGAATGGTGCTCGGGGGCCCAGGAAGAGAAGTCCTTCTGGCTTTTATATTTAAGTCCTAAGGTATATATATAAAATCAATAAGGTATGTCGGTGATATGGCAACAAACACAGAGGCACATTAAAACAGCTCACAACATATGGATTCATTCATTCAGTCAGTCCTTAGTGGGGGGATTTTAATCGTAAAATAATGAATATTTGTAAAATCTGGTGTTTGAAAATAAAATTAAACCAATCAAACTGTTTAAGAGGAAGATTTTACTGCTCATTAATATATGGTTTACAGTTTTCCATTTAAAAGGAACCCAGGTTACAAAACTTTGTGGTTCTTAAAAGATAAATGTTAGTATCAGTTATATTAAAGAGGTGTAAAAAACCTTCTTAATGTCTTCATTTTTATAAAATTTGTAAAAAATAGTTTAACTCGTAGGTCGCCATTGTTGTTAGCGTCGCAATGCACTCTGGGTAGTGACGTCATATGGTTGTACCTTGGTTGCACTGGCCGGCTTTGGGACCCTGTAGGGACTGTTCAGCAACATCAACATGTCATCTGTTCAGCCTTTTCAATTTGAACTAGAGTGAAACATTAATGAGGACATCACTGACGATGTTTCACAAAACGGGCATCAAAATGAAGAGCAAGAAGGGCGGGATGAAGCGAGAGCAGGACAAAACCGGTGGTGCGTGTGCGGTAAATTCGTCTCCATGGTAACCGAGAGGGAGAGCGCTTGTTGTCAAGAGCTCACATTTTTGTCAGCAGAAGTTAACGGTAAGCATCGTGTGATCAAACGTATTCAATCATGAATGATTTTGGAGAATATTAGCATCCAGAGCTGTCGTGTGCTTGCTTCATAGATGATTAGGATATTCAGTGAAATGACTTTAATCATTTCTGCAGATATTATATATTTGGAGAACACTGTATTGCTACACTTACTGCTTGTTTTACTGACGGGAGAGGTGAATGTTCAGCTTCATCCATGACGAGTGGCGTGTCCGATGGTTCGCTGAACATGACAGAAGCGACAGCTGCAGGAGTGGGTTGTCGGCTCAGGAGAGCGCCCAGCGTCTCTTGTCTCACCGAGGGCGTTTAGGCTCCTTGTGTGGGGGAATGGTCGGTAAAGCATTATGTTTTCGCTTTTATACCCAGCTGCTCTGGTGAGCTCTTTTAAGTAGTTGTGGTCGACTATAAGCCTCAAACGCATCAGGAGAAAAATGTTGGGAACACAGCCGTGGATCTTTGGGAAGTTGTGTCCGTCCACAGGCATCTTTCCACTGGTTTCTCCTCTTCTGGCCAGTGGGAAAGCTGTGTAAACTTACATCACTCCCCTTGTTGCCCTTTGACTGGAAATTACATCCAAAAGCAGCACAATGCAGCATTTTACTTAAATATTAATACGGTGAGCGTGAAAACAAACACTAGCGTCAATTGCTATTCTTCCAAGTGCAACCAATATACGTCATTCCCCCCCCCCCCCCCCCCCCCAAACCCGAGTGCATTGCGTGCGGGAAACATGGTGTCTTACGTATGTCAAAAAATTTACTAAATATTACAGATTTATAGATAAACAGCAATATTTTGTGTGTTTCTAACCACATATTTTGGTACAACAGAAAATTTGTGGCTTATTGTGGATATTCGTTGTTTTAGTGTCGGGATTCCTGCTGTTTGGCCAGAGCGGTTACCTGGCTTACTGGAAAATTAACGAGCTTTCGAGGAATATTGGCTCAATCCCGGAGCTCCGGGATGGAATGCATCATGCTGTAAATGCACAAACTCATATAATTGTCGAGATGAGTCGTAAGCTTGGAAATTTAGCTGAGATTCAGGCTCTGGAACAGAAGGTGGATTCCATCAAGTAGCGAGTTGATGGATCAGCACGGATTGGGATAGATTAATGACGCCATTATTGGATTTAGAGGGGTTGAATACCAACAGAACACTAAGGCAGAGAGGAAATTATCTCTGTCTGTCCCCAAAACAATTCTTATGGGAATCTGGTGCCCTTGGAGCCTGTGAGGCTGAAGTGCAAACTCCCCTCAGAAGAAATGTGGAATGCTGCCGTCGCTATGGAAACTCTTTCTCCCTATCCCAGCCTGGGCGGGACTGTGACAGGTGAAGGCTGTGGAATCGTATCTAGGAGTCAATGTGCCCTCTAACCCATTATCTCCCTCCCCTGTCCAAACGGAGGTGATGAGTGCTGCTCCATGCGGCTGCACGCACTGAAGTGAGGAGAGTCCCAACACTACCTCCCCGCCTAGTGGAAACTTATGTTGTGTAATGTCTGAAGTCTGTGTGCATATCTGTCTGAGGTGGTTTTTGCATAGCAAAGCTACCCTCTCTGTTGAGGGTAACTCTGAAGTGCCTTTTTTTCCCCTCCCCCTGACTCTATCCTCATATAAACCCTCTTGATCTATTACGGTAGCGCGACTCGGGTTGCGAATGACCACAGTCACCAATTCTTGTCATGTGTATGTATGTCTGATCTCAGAATTGTGTGTACTGAAACTAATTTCCCACTGGGATTAATAAATTATTTTTTAACTGAATTTGAATACACGTCCTCATAGCTGGAGTTTCTTTTAAGCCATGTAGTTATGTTAAAATTATAAATAATTTCTAAAGTGAGGAGCCCATTTTTGAAAAACCATTACAGATGAAACTCAAAAAGTTAGAGTATCATGCAAAAGACCATCCATCCATCCATTATCTGAACCCGCTTGTCCACGTAGGGTCGCGGGAGGGGGCTGGTGCCTGTCTCCAGCGGTCAATGGGCAATCAGGCGGGGTACACCCTGGACAGAGAGCCAGTCCATCGCAGATGCAAAAGACCATTTATTTCAATAATTCAACTTGAGCCCATCTAAAGGCCCAGGAAGCCTTTAAAAGTGTTTTGATTAGAGTGTGACACTGTGAGTCTAGAATATTGAACCTTTTCCCATTATTCTAATTGTCTGACATTTTGAATGTGGGGTTTTTCTAAGCTGTGAGCCATAATCATCACAATTACATTATATTCAAATAAAGGCTGGAAATATCTCACCTTTGCATGTAATGAGTCTATCTCATACTTTTGTTTCACCTTTTAATTTGAATTACTGACATAAAATAACTTTTGCACGATATTCAAATTTTTGAAATGTTGAAACTGTGGGTGTGCATATTTTTGTTTTGTTTTTGGATTGCATCCTCGGAATTTTTCAATATTTCCAGAAAAACACGAGAGAAAAGTCATCCGGTAGAAACTGCAGAAAGCTCAAAAGCAGCAACAATAACAAACCAAGATGCATTAAAACATGTGTCAGTATAATGACGTCACCCGCTAAGATTCTGTAAATCAATGAGTGCTTTTACATTTCTGGATTTGTTTTGGTTGAAAGCTAAATGTACTAAAGCTGAATGTAGACTCTGCTGGGTGAAGATTACCGCCTTGTAACTACTGGTGATGACTGAGATGATGGAGCTCAATGAAACTTCATCATCATCATCAGGATTATTCTGGGGTCAGTAATCCAGGAGTGATTTCAGTAGCAATACGGCAATTTTATGATGATGTTACTTTACAATCTGTCAGTAAATCAATATGAAAGAAATATGAAACCCTTTAATCCCATTTGTAAATGTTTGAGAATTTACGAAAAATGTCATTTAGAAAATTCAAAAGTATGTAAAGCTACAGAAAAATGTAATTTAAAATATTTTTCTTAAAATTTGTGCTTAACTGAGCATCCTTAAAGTGACCATTTGTATTTCCACTGGCTATAGGAGCAGTAGATACTTAAATCATTGCAAGTAAGCTGTATTTTTGTGTTTGAGTACCTTACCAATGGAAGACCATTAGGGTCAAAAATCCCTGGGAGCGCAACCCTCAGCTAAATGACAAACACATCCGACTCCCTTTAATCACTGGCAACGAGTGAATAGGTAAATGTGTAAAACAATAATGTTTATAAATGGTGAAAGTTTTGTAACCGTTTGTTACAAATTAGGAAATGCACTTTGTCCTCATGGGCTCCCATAGAAGGAAACATGGCATCTAATATGTCGTCGCCCAAAGACCTAAGCCAGCTCCCATGCATTATAGGCTCGATTTTTATGGTTATATGTTACAAAACCGCCAATATTTTTCAACAACTGGGCATCATTTAATTAATTTTCAACAACATTTCGATGAATATTTCCAGAGATTAACGGTAAAAACTACACATTGTAATTTAAACAAATGTTTTGAATGTTATTGCCAGCAAAGTAAAAAGATACAGTTAATCTTATCCAGTGTTGGGAACGTTACTGTAAAAAATAATTATAGTTACTAATTACTTTGTCAAAAATTTGCTTAGTTACTGAGTTAGAAGGTTAATAAAAGTAGCTAATTACCATAAAAATAACAATTTCGTTACTTTTAAAAATGTAAATATGCTATTAAATCAGATCTCCTTTTAATAGACCTCACTGCGTTTACTATGAATTACTACAATACTAAACATAAATGACAAATAGACTCCAACACAATGAAAAGATATGTCCAATTGTTTATAATAAAAATGAATTATTTAAACAAATGAATACCTAACAGGAGGAACTACATACACAAAATATTACACTAATTTAAACTATTTAAATATCACTGTGTGATATGAAGCAAGACCCCAATCAACTAAAATGTATAGTTACAAATAGGAAACACTGGCAAAGGGTTCCTGAGCCTTTAAATGCTCTCTCGTTACTTTACTGAAATAAATGGAATTTTGCACAATATTCAAATATTTTCAAGTTTCATGTATAATTGTGTGTTTTCATCAGCATTTCTATTACTCATAACTAAAATGCTTAAAAATGACACTAGAACCAGTACAAACTTGGGTCAGACCCAAATTTGAAAGTGCTGAAGCTGGGTGGTACAGACACAGTTCTGGTAACACCATCGACATACATATATGGACAATGGGTTTCCATAGACTCCAATAACACGTTTTTGTACTAAAATGGGAGGTGGCCACCACCGCCATTTTGACCGTGTCACAGGTTTCATCAAGCCCAGACAATTCCATAAAAGGGAAGAGAGGAGGAGCTGAGGGTGGGGCTGTAAGGCTGGGATCAACTGACGACACCCAGTCGAACTAGCTCCAAGCTAACCTGAAGCTAACCCAAAGCTAATGCGGAGGTGGGAGCTAAGCTAACGGAGGTAGCAGCCTAGCTACAACCGGAGTTAACTGTGCACAACACCAGAGCTTCTGAGTCAGAGATACGCCGGGCTGACCGCTGGGTAAAACCGGGTGGAACACATTGGTCTCCGAGACCTCCACAAGCCATCAGCCGCACAGCAGACTAGCGCCGCTGTGATCTGAGATGCGTAGAGCTGCCGCTGAGGAGAACAGGGAGGAAAGGTTTCCATCCCAGAGCTCCACAAGCAGTCAGCCCGCGCAGCAGACAGAAGCCGCGATCAGACAGAGATGCACCGAGCTGCGGGGAGGGGAGCAACGGGTAGAAAACATCGGTCTCCCGAGAGCTCCACAAGCCGATAGTGGGAACCCAGCTCCACCAACATGTTATATTTCAACCCATTTTCTAAAGTGCAGCATTATGTTAAGTGCACTGGGTTTTACCCTATTACATTTAAATTTCATGGTTAAACAGTACATGTTAAATCTAAGCTCAGCTCGGCAGTGACCTAAAATACATTAATATAATTTTACTTACCGAAAAAAATGAAGTGGAGACTCCTTGGACGCTCTATTAGTGCAATTAATGCCACAGCAAGTCATTTTGTACAACAATTGCACAAAAAATATCCAAAAAAATAACGCATAGACGGCACAACTGACGGTCTAAGTTGAGAGACTGAAACTGACGGAACAGTTTTCAGGTGAGGCCGAGGCTCAGGCTGAGGCCTTTCCCCGGAGCTAGCTCTGTGGTCACGTGGGTCTGATGCTCATTAATTATACAGAATTTTAGGCTTTTAATACACTTAAACAGAAGAGTGAGAAACAAATTCACCCCCCTCAGAGTTGTCATGAGTGTAAACTAGATCATTTAAACCAAAAACATGTTTTGGTACCAGGCTGTAAACATGTTTATTTCTGCTGTGAAATTGGTATTTTTAACATGGGAGTCAATGAGGATTTGCTCGCTTCTGACACCAGCCCCTAGTGGATGAGGGTGGAACTGCAATTTTTGGTACTTCCGGGTTGAGACCAATTCTAGAGCCGCATTGTGGGGGCTTGGGTAACACCCATATGCCCATGACTTATTCTGAGACTAATTTGTGACACAGCACGACTAAAGACATGATCAGCAACACCAACTAGTTCCAGCTGGATGACTGGAGGATGATCCAGGAAGATAGAAGATAGTGACGAGGAATTAATGATCTGGCGTTACAGCGGTGAACAGGTGAGCGGATCTTCCTTACATGGAAAGTCGTGCTGCAGACTGATCACGTCTTCCTTGTTTTTTTTACTGGCCGTGATGTACTTGGATGTAACCATCCGGCCCTTTAGCTCCCGATCAGCTGATGACAGCTCAACACACCTCACTGCTGAATTATAGTCACACACACATTTTCTTATGGAAAACAGATGCAGCGTTATAACCAAAGAATACTTTAGTTAATCAGATCAGACGTTACTGAAAAAAAACTTCCGTTAGTAACACGATTGTTTTAAACTCTGTTATTCCCTTCACTGATAATAACTGTTAAAATGCAACAACGCTTGCAGAAAAATATTAATAACTCAAACTGTTTGCAAATGCTAACATAAAATGTCACAAAGACATGTTCAAATGTACTCTCCTGTGAGAAAACTGGGAAGATGTTTAACTCAAAATTCTCCACTAGCTTAGCGAGTCAATTTGCCACACATAATGGTAAAAACTAAATAAATCCTAAAGAGTATTAGTATTGATGACTTTCTGCACCACATTTTTCATCACACTGCTGCCTGTCTTAAAGGTTTGCCCATTTCAGTGTTCTTTAAGCCTGTCATTTGAAGCTGACGGGAAAAATGCTATTAATTAATGTTAGATCTACTCAATGTGCAGTTGCATGGATCCACAATAACACTAAATATGGGCGCTGATCAATAAACAATAAGAGCAAACTTTGCTTAGCTGTTTATCCCTGGAGGTTCCTAACGGCTGGTAGCCATCTGTTTAAAGCAGGACACTTAAAACTGAGTGCTTTTTGGTAACAGCAGACACCAACACCCAGCTTAAGGACAACACAGCTGACCAAAAAAGGCTCTTTTTTGCATGCAGACATGTCTGTGCAGTAGCATCAGTTCAAAAGTCCTGGTAAGACTGGTTTCCTGCTGCTCGTGCTCGGACCAAAAGGTTACTCACAGTAAACCTGCACACTTCCTGCAACAAAAAGACTGAAAAGTAAAGGATTGTTTTCTGATTTACAGAGAAGCTTCCTGTGCTCAAACACCTATTATGCACTAATGCCCTTAAATTATATTAAGTGAGGGTAAATTTAACAAAAAATGCACTTTTTTGATCTGTTTTGTGTTTAGTGAATTTGTTGTTGTGCATTTCAATTTGTTGCGCGTTTAGTGATTTGTTTTTGTGTTTAGTGAATTTGTTGTTGCGCTTTTCAATTTGTTGTGCGTTTAGTGATTTGTTTTTGCATTAAGTGATTTGTTGTTGCGCTTTTCAATTTGTTGCGCATTTTTTGATGTTTTTGTGTTTAGTGAATTTGTTGTTGCGCTTTTCAATTTGTTGTGCGTTTAGTGATTTGTTTTTGTGTTTAGTGAATTTGTTTTTGCGCTTTTCAATTTGTTGTGTGTTTTGTGATTTGTTTTTGCATTAAGTGATTTGTTGTTGCGCTTTTCAATTTGTTGCGCATTTTTTGATGTTTTTGTGTTTAGTGAATTTGTTGTTGCGCTTTTCAATTTGTTGTGCGTTTAGTGATTTGTTTTTGTGTTTAGTGAATTTGTTTTTGCGCTTTTCAATTTGTTGTGTGTTTTGTGATTTGTTTTTGCATTAAGTGATTTGTTGTTGCGCTTTTCAATTTGTTGCGCATTTTTTGATGTTTTTGTGTTTAGTGAATTTGTTGTTGCGCCTTTCAATTTGTTGTGCGTTTAGTGATTTGTTTTTGCGCTTAGTGATTTTTTATTGCATTTAGTGAATTTGTTTTTGCGCTTTTCAATTTGTTGTGTGTTTTGTGATTTGTTTTCGCATTAAGTAATTTGTTGTTGCGTGTTTCAATTTGTTGTTGCGTTAAGTGATTTGTTTTTGTGGTTTGCACTTCAGGGCCACCGTACTGGGCAATGCCATGTTTCCTTCTACGGGAGCTTGTGAGATCAAAATTCATTTACTGATTTGAAACAAACGGTAACAAAAGTTTCACCATTCATAAACATTGTTTTACACATTTACCTCTTCACTCATTGCCAGTAATGAAAGGGAGTCTGATGTGTGTGATTTTGCTGGAGGTTGCACTCCCAGGGATTTTTGACCCATAAGGCCATCCATTGGTAAGGTCTTACTTGAACACAAAAATACAGCTTACTTGCAATGATTTAGGTATATACTGCCCCCTATTGCCAGGGAAAATACACACCATCACTTTAAAGAGATATTTTGCTGTTTTGGCTTGCCTTTAGCACCCCCTAGTGTCAGTTTAGTGAAACCAAAAGTGAAACTTATCTCCTCACTTAATGTTAGTCTTTTTAACATTTTAATCTAACTGCTGAAATGTCTCCTTAGCCTTCATTGGTGTCTACAGTAGCAGTCATCACTAATTGAAACAAATCAGCTTTGTTCACGATCTAAAATATGCAAGAAATGGGTTGGAAGCAGACTGCTATGCCAGGCATGTCAGCTCCATTTTACTAAGTCCAACAGAGATCTGAGTGGCACTCTGAAGTTGCAAGTGTGATCTTCTGTCCACGGGGGCAGTCATTTCATTTAACCTTGTAAAGGCAATTTGAGCAAATAATGGCTCAAGAAAATGATTTAAAACTATGAAAAAGCATAGTATGCCTTTAAAGTGACACTGTGTATTTTTCCTGGCAATAGGGGGCAGTAGACCTAAATCGTTGCAAGCAAGCAGTATTTTCTGTGTTGGAGTAAGACCTTACCAACGGATGCCCAATAGGGTCAAAATGCCCTGGAGAGTGCAAACTTTAGCAAAATAACAAGCACATCAGACTCCCTTTCATCACTGTGGACAAGTGAAGAGGTAAATATGTAAAACAACAACATTTAGGAATGACAAAAGTTTTGCAATCATTTGTTACAAATCAGTAAATGCATTTTGTCCTCATGGGTTCCCGTAAAAAGGAAACATGGCATCTAATGTAGGGTCGCCCAGACCCACTCTTTTATTTTAGACCTGATTTCTATGGTTATATGTTATGAAGCCGCCAATATTTTCCAACAACTGGGCATCATTTCATTCATTTTCAACAACATATTTATGGATATTTCCCAAATTTAATGGTAAAAACTACACATTGTCTCTTGTGAAGCACTTTGTGATTCTATGTCTGTGATAAGTGCTATATAAATAAAATTTACTTTCTTACTTACTTACTTTAAGCAAAATATCAACAAAATGGGGTCTGAGGACTAGAAATGACCCTCTAAGCAAACTCAGTGTGGCTCTTGTTATCTTACAAAACACTATTTGAAATAAATTCACAAAAAAACTTGATTTACTATTGCATATTGAGAATGTTGAAAAAAATCTCTGTATCGTCTTTTTACCAATTTACAACCAAGAGAGCCTTCTGAATCAAAGCTTGTCTTCACAAGCTTGGACAAAATTCGATGTGCCAAAAAAAGGAAACTGGATTTTGTAATAAAAATAGCGCCTGTAAACTAAAAGAATGTTGTCCAATTGTGGCAACTATGCTAAACTTAGCATCAAAATCGGGATATTGTGGCTTCTGGTATTTTAGCCTTAATAAAATTCTTAAAAAGCACTAACTAATATAAAAACATGGAACAAATGTTGGTTAAATGTTGTCATAAAAAATTATAAATGGCCTGTATTTGATACGGCACCTTCTAGAGTCCTGGAACCCCCCAAGGTGCTTTACAACACAATCAGCCATTCAGCCATTCACACACATTCACACCCTGGTGGTGATGAGCTACATTGTAGCCACAGCTGCCCTGGGGCGCACTGACAGAAGCAAGTCTGCTGTACACAGGCGCCAACGGTCCCTCCGTCCACCACCAGCGGGCAAGGTAGATTAAGTGTCTTTACCAGGACACAACGACAGCGACAGATAGAGAGGGACACACCCCGGACACAACTTTGTGTGTGTGTGTGTGTGTGTGTGTGTGTGTGTGTGTGTGTGTGTGTGTGTGTGTGTGTGTGTGTGTGTGTGTGTGTGTGTGTTTGCAGATGATGTGATGTTGGAAGCAAATGGCAAATGTTTCAATTTTATTAGTTGTCCTCCAATCCCATGAAATAAATCAAAATGGCCTTTACCAAAACATATATATTTTCCACTTGTGACTAAGGTTTTTATATTTTGAAAGAGACCAAATCTCTGATGCTGGTATACTTTTAAAATGCTGTCAGTGTTTGCTACAACGATAGTAGAGAAGTGCATCCATGTTCAACAACCTGCATTCTGTTTAACTGTCTGTTTCTACCATAGTAAAAATGACCATTGTCCATTATTTCACTATTATCCCTAAAAGATTTCAGTTTATCCATGAAAGTTTCTGCAAAAAATGGCATTAGCAATTTTATGGATTTCTCTTAATGCTGGTGTTTTTTCGGTTCTGCCTCGAAGAGCTTAATTTTGATCAGTGGTGCAGATATTTGAAATTCTATCAAGCACATTGATGCACCATCTTAGGCTAAAGTGAAATACAATTTTTGAATGCTAACTGACAAAATGACATCAGTTTAAAAGCTTCATGAAGCCCATCATCATGAATCCTTACTGAACATATATCTGAAAGGGGCTTTAGATGTCAATTTAATATTCTAAATGGACAACCAAGAAATTAGTGAAACAGCAATGAAGGGTCGGTCTAGCAGGAAATATTTATAATTTAAGTCCATAAGGTAGAACATTGGGAAAAAACAATCTGGTTGAATGGATAACATGGAACACTATGTAGGGAGCCTAAGTCACATCCATCTACTTCTGCACCACGGGTCCCTGGAAGAACGAAAAAATAAATGCAAGTCAACGGGGCTAAAAACGCTATTTTCTAATTCTGCTTGTTTTGTGCCATGGATTTCACATATGATGTCCATCCATGAATTTTAAAGACCCATTTTGATACCAAGAACGCACTTATTTTTGAACAGGGGGGGAACCTTATTTTAGGTTTTGTGTGAAAATAAGTCCAGGACTACAAATGCGCTTCACGAAAGTGACATCATCAAACCAGACAAGGAGAAAACTGAGGGAAAATGGCTGTAAGTTCAGCAAACTTCCCACAGGAGGAAAGAACCACCATAAATCTGGTCATTTGGTAAGTATCAGCTACGCTAGGGGAGAGGAGATTATGTGGTGACGTCACATATGCGATGTGGCGGTTTCTAGTTTATAGTCATGATATTTATGAACTTTTACAAGCTGATAAATCTCAAAGTACGTGACAGGCGTGGTCGAAACACCCATCAATAGTTTTAATTTAAATTGCAGTACAACGTATATGTGATCCAGGGCGTAAGGCAAAGCAGATTAGAAAATGGCTCTTTTAGCCCCGTTGACTTGCATTCATTTTTTCGTTTTTCCTGGGACCTATGAGCCGACCGGCAAGGAAGGAGACTAGGTTCCCTATAGCTGCAGTTCTTAGCTGCTATACATTTAAAAAAATAAAGAATTGTTGAGTTTACTTAACCAAATTATGTCAACTGGTTCCACTAAACTTGCTTAAATATAAAGCATAGTATACATTGTTACGTTAAAAGTAAATGTATATCACTCTTTACATTTAAGCAACTAGGTTTAGTGGAACCAGTTGACATAACTTGGTTAAGTAAATTCAACAACAAAATATTAAGTCATGATTCTTATTGAAAATGCAGGATTTGCAAAGTATAATGGTAAATCAGTTAAAAGTTATATTACCTAGTCTGAAAATGGGATAAACGTTGACAGTTTAGTGTGGTAATACCATGAAAATACATCATAATGAGCTATTTCATTTATATTCATAACAGAGGGATCATGTGTGATTTGTGAGCCCTTGACGGCCCAAAATGAGATAAGAAATTGTTCAAATAATTCAGGTTTACATGAAATGGGTTTGCAAAAAAAAATTCATGAATAAAAAAACTAAAGGAATAAACGAACTAAAGACCAAGCATGATGAATGTATGATTTGTATTCTGGTCTCATAAAACTAGCTAGCCACAATAAAAATAAATTACAACCACCCTTTACGAGCCAAAGTGGAAGCTGAGACTGAAATACTTTGGCTCACCGTGGTGCATCTGGGCCGCTCAATTTGAAGCCATCATGGCCCTGCTGCCAAAAACATCCTCCTGCAGGAGCTCAACATCTCCATGCAAACACAGAACAGGCAGCACAACACAAATCTGCCTGCAGAACATTCTCTGGTCTGCTGGACTTTACACATGTCAGCATTAATATTAAAGATGTATTTGGAAAGCATGGGCTTTAATCCATTACAAAAATAAAGATGTATTTTTTTTTCATTAGGTAATGTTTAAGATTCAATTCAGGAAAGGCCAAACTAGGATGTTTTCCCCACCGTATCTTTGTCTTCCATCTGAGGAGATAGCATCAGGAAATTCTAACTGCTCAGATTCCAAGTGACATAAGCCTCACAGCCGGAACTCAGACGTCATCCCACCCGTGATTGCTCAGTTGGGCCCCTTCCTGAACTGAAATACCCTTATCATGCTGTGAAGCAGATATGACCAGCAATACCATGCAATCAGGAACCAAACAGAGATGTAATATCCCATAAAATGTAGATGCTCGTGGATGCAGCTCCCTTTAGCAGAAGCTGTCCAAGAGACAAACAAATGTGCATCAACGCCATCTCTGCAAAGGCACAAAATCAATCTAATTAAGATTCTATAACAAGGAGGGACACACTAACAAAATCAATTAAAAAGTCTTAATTCAGGGTTTCATTTAAAACAAATAAGACATCTGCATTTAGGGCTCATTTCATAAAAACTGAAATTTATATATTCAAATAGTGTCTCTTAGGTAGCTAATATGACTAAGAGCACAGATTTTTCTAGAACTACAAGGCATACTTTGAACCCAGCTCTACATTCCCCCCAAATGCACAGAAGGAAAGAAAGTGATGAATAATGCAGGCCGTCATAATGGATTAGTCTAATCTCAATGCAGTTGCTCTTAATTGATTGTTGCGAAACCGGAAGAGAGGCGAGAGGCTTTCAGGGAAATCCAAAATGCCCAAACACTTAACAGTGTTGGTTAAAACCAAGCTGTTAGCCTGCAGCGTCAAAGTGGAGCTCTTCCACGAGGTTTTATTTTTTATTGCACCTAAACAAAATGGGCTTCCCTTCCATATTTGGAATTCATGCCGAACTTCACAGTTCTGTTTTGCGTAGTCGTAGTTTATAATACAAAAAAAAGTTATAGTAGTAATTTAAACATTTTATTTTGTTAATACGATGTCACATTGTATAGCTTTCTGGTTTCCTGGTTTTCTTCTGTCATAAATGACATGTCTCTTTCGTTGTGTCTCTTAAAAGGCACCAAGGTCCATTATGCAGGTTGTGATCTTTAGGAAGTGTCAATCATGGTGACAAAAGCCGCTTATAGATAAAAGTCCATCTTCGTTTAAATGAAAGGCGTGCTGACCCATGAAGGGGAAACAAAACTACTGATGCTGACTCTCAACTTTCTTACATGCTATTTTTAAAAGTCTCCAGATTCTCATCAGATGGAGAAGAGAAATAAAATTTAATAGCGATCTTTTAAGATGGTTGACACCTTTTATTTCTTTAACCAATTCAGTATAGCGTAAAATGTGTATTTTAATCAGACTAGAAATCCAGCCAAACCGTAGCAGTAGCAGAAGATCCGCAGATCAGTCTCCTCGCTCCACTGTAGCCTCGGGGAGTCTACCGCTGACAAAGAATTTTGTGTCTAGCCAATCACAGCGCTCTGCGTTTGTAGAGAGATGTTGGGCAGGCTTATGGTGCGTACGATTTACCTCGGAAATCTGAACTCGGAACTGGAAATCACGTCACAATAGAGTTGACGGCGTTCTGGTTGTCTTCATCAGAGAAGTCGGGATTCCAATATGGCAACGTCCACAAAAAAGTGTGGTTTTGTCAGCACTCTACGAAAACAGATGAATACTAAACACAAATGCATCTCATCTGCAGCTTAGAGTTGCAGTGCTACACGCACCATTCATTTTAAAGGCACTCTTATAAGTGTGTCTTGTAAAATTAACACATTTCAGCCCAAACTTACTGTGGTTGATACAGAGAGCGGCCATACTGATGTCAAAGTCGGGGTTTGAAAGCTTTCCCGACTTTCCGACAGGGGGGTCCGATTTTTTTTGGGGGGGGGGCTTTTAGTTTATTTTTCCCACTCGGAAGTCGGGATTTCTGAGTTCTGAGTACAAATCAACGAACCATTAGCACCAGAGCTGTGACAGAATGGCGATCATTTAAAAGGGCTTTGGCATCAACTTTGGACAGTTTACACTTGGACTTCTCTCTGAGACATGAGCAGATAGATGTAGTTAAGTCTGTTGTCAAACTGCTGAATCTTGCTTGTGGTCTATTTATTAGCCTGAAATTATGCATTTTAATATCAAAAATTCTATCATTTTATTTTATTCCATCCTGTCTTGTCCTTCATTTCACTCAATTCACTTTCAATTTTTGTTGTTCGTCTCTCGAGTGAAGCATTGCTCTTTGTGGGTCTGTATAAATAAAGCTTTAATGATTCACATCCAATGCATTATAAAAAACGTGCAATCAGCAAAATGTATGCATTCCCTTTGTCAAAGGCTAACTAGATGCATTGCACTCATTTTTAATTCATTAGAATTGGGATTACTTCTGGTGGTGTCAGCACAAGCCCAGTGTGTTTTATTTACCTTTAGACTCACTGTACAGGTCAGAGGAGGTGCTTCTATTAGATAAACGTCTAAAGCACCAATTACAGGACCTCAATAGCTTCAACTAACTATTTACAACATCAATAAGTGGGAAAGGTTCCCTGTTAAACCTTTGGGATATTTTAATGTCAACATACGAGATAACAAAGAAGCAGAAACAATTCATTTTGTCTGTACTTGCAGGAAACCCTCTCTTGTTTCCTCACATCTGCAGAACCGATGTGTTCCCTGACAATGTCTTTCTGTAAACCAAATGTGGACATCTACAAAAACAGAACAAATGTCCTCCTATAAACAGAATGCATGAAATGCATGGCTGTGTGTATCTTCAAGAAGCTTCTCTAAATATAGCCTGTGCCGAACTCTGCTCCCGTCACTCTCAGTCTCGTGGACACACACTGTGTGACATGGTGTCTCCTCTCTGCTCCTCCATTCCAACTATTTGAATCCTCGTGCATCTCCACGGCTGTCAAACTCTGAGATTATGGCATTAAAGTTGATGTGAGGGATGTTTAATTCCAGATGGCACAATGGTGCATTATGGCTTTAGAAGAGCATCCTGCAACAACAAATGCTTAACTGATGATTTCCTGTTTACAATCAGGAGATGGAAGTGTGCGTGTGTGTGTGTGTGTGTGTGTGCGTGTGTGTGTGTGTGTGTGTGTGTGTGTGTGTGTGTGTGTGTGTGTGTGTGTGTGTGTGTGTGTGTGTGTGTGTGTGTATTGTTCTGTGCAAGATAGGAAAAGTACCTCTGACTTTTACCCGGGGGTACAAGTCAGACACTGGATTTTAAAAACATACATTAAAAGGAAAGATAAAGGCTTTTTTGCTGCAGACTATGTGTCAAAGCAGTTTGCAATGAATCTGTTTTAGTAGCAAATAGGCTTCAGAACTAAAGACAAAGAAAAAACTGAAAATTACTGCGAAAGCAGAAGGGATAAAGCAACAGATGTTGCAGTGTGGGCGTGGTTTCTGTCCTGACTAAAGCTCAAAGCTTATGGGTATCTTACAGTTTATGAGTCCTTCTGGTCCTGGGATTCCCATAAGCTCTGGGCTTTAGTCAGGGAGCTAAAAGTTAATGTGTGAGAAAAAAAAGTTACAAAGCAAAGCAAGGAAGATAATTTGTTGAAGTCACTTCAGCCTCCTGGCAGTTGTTTTTTTTTCTAACTTAAAATGCTGATGACAAAAACAGCCTCTTTTGTTTTAGTTTTGGGTTGATACTGCCAGCTAAAACGGCACAAATGGAACTTTAACAAACTACAGATGCATGTGTTTAGCCCTGAGTTTCACAGTAAAGGGAAAACATCTGTGTGGGTTTCTGCAGCTTCAAACTGTAATAAACTTTGCTCTCACCCACAAACACACAGATTACAGTAGATTACAGACGTTTAGCCATCTGCAACAAACTGGTTATGTTTCTGCACCCTCGGTTGAACGACCAGGAGAATCACTGTTTTTTAAGCCCCCCTCCCCATCGGAGATCAAAACGCTGTAAATTACAGTGTAATGGGGAGGTTCCGGTGCATTTTCAGCTCTGGGAGTTTACAACAACAATTTTAAAGCAAAGCCAACACTGTCTATTTTCTTTCCTTCCATTCGGCTTTACCAGAAACTCTTCCAGTTTTTCAAATGCCAGGTGTTTGGCGACGTATGCTGATGTCATTTCCTACTCAGTTACATCCAGTCAGCTTGAGTTAACCACAAGTCCCGCTCAGTGACTCTACTGGGTTATTTCCGAGTACATACCACAGTTCAGGTATCAGCGGGTCCATGAAATGGCTCGGAAATTGGTCCTTTCAGGCTGGCCCAGTGAAATCGAGACACCCACATACAGGGAAGGTATGACCTATAGAGGGTTGTGATTGGTCGACCAAACCGAAAGAGTGCTGTGATTGGCAAGACACAAGTCGGGCCAGCTGAGGTTCTAATGGAGCGTGGCTAGACCGACATGCAAAATCCGTTTCCTTCTGCTACGGTCTTTACACATCAAATACTCTCAGATGTTAAAATTCACACTTTGAAAAATATTTTTCACGCGCGGTCACGTGTGTGGTTTTATTTTTTTCCCCCCTTTAAGGCGGTCATGGCAGCCATCTTGAATTGAGATGACTCCAAAGCCCCCTTCAGACAGGCCATGAAAAACGGAAATGTTCCGGACTCTGTCCGTAAGACCTTTGTGTCTGAATACAAACATCCGGATAACGTGTTCCGGAATTTATCCGGACGAAGCCCCTAGTAACAGGTCCGGACTTGTTACGGACAGGGTGGCTGCTTCAGACTGGTGAGGTAGAGTTCCGGACAAGGGGGAGGGGGAGGAGGAGGGGACCGGGGGACGCTGTGCGCACCTAGATAGCTCGCTCCTGTAGCATGCGGTGAACCACGGCAGCTCGCCTCCTACGGTACCGCCTAGACGTGCGAAGAAGCGCTTCACACCGCTTCAGTGATTCCTTTAACCATTGAGCTTCATCATCCAGGTCTCTTATGCGTCTTCGTGTGCGCAGAATTATGCTTAAGCGCCTCGTGATTTTTATCTTGAGAGGCGCTATAGAAATTATATTTTCTTCTTCTTCTTCTTAACATAAGTCCGATTCTCCCCCCCACCCCCCACCCCCACCCCAACCCCCGCCGCCGTCAGACATCTGGAACTTTTCCCTGCTGTGTGAACGCAGCCGAAAGGACAAGTTCCGGTACAAAAGTGGTGTGTCTGAAAACAGTTCCGGTTAAAAACCGGATTGAATTGTCCACAAATGTTCCAGAATGTCTGTCTGAAAAGGGCTCAAGAATGAATCAGTTAAAACATTTAATGGTTTCTTCCTGACGGTTCAACAAAAACCCGTCACAGAGTAACAGGCAAAAGCATTAACACCTGTCACTGAAAGGCATCATCTCATCTTTTAATTTAACTCTTTTCTTATCGACGCTGGTGTTGGAGGGCTGGAGATGGGTTTTCTTAAGCAGAAAAACAATGTCCTGGCTGTTTTAACACGTTACAGTTGTAAATTTAGCTAAATGAGATGTAAAATTCATCAATCTCTTCTAAACTATGAAGCTGATGAAGGCGCAAGCCTGGATTTTGGTAGGAGAGAAAAGATGTAGCTCTTTTTACTATCAAAGTTTGACATCACACCCCTGGATATTAAAAGATGAGAGCCTTATTATCGTCTAACGTTATCAGTCAGTTCTGCTTTGCTGGGAGGCTTTTATGCAATTTTAAAGTCTCGTTACAGCCCTGATGCAAAGTATTCATGAAACAACAAAGGGGTCATTGTGCTTTACAAAACAACATGCAGGTGTGTGTGTGTGTGTGTGTGTGTGTGTGTGTGTGTGTGTGTGTGTGTGTGTGTGTGTGTGTGTGTGTGTGTGTGTGTGTGTGTGTGTGTGTGTGTGTGTGTGTGTGTTTCATTCTCTTGAGGGGCCGGGTTCTTTCAAAACAGCAAAGCTCATTAGCTCCTCACACCTTGAGAGAAAATTAAAAGGCCTCAGGTGAATTTGGTAACGATAATTCGCCAATAACCCACTGAGAAACACATGCGTAGGCCATTTTCATGAAGTCGTTACTCGGGCTAACTCAAGCAGAAATCCAACAAATGATCTGTATTAGAACCAGCGGTTTGTTGAGCAGAAAATGGGATTCAAGCGACTAAAACATCACAGACTTTTTTTGAAGCCTTCTGGTGTTCCAACATCTCTTACCATTTGCTCATTTTAGGCTTAAAAAAGAAAATGTATCTGAGAAGAGCTGAAATGTTAATCAACACAAAGATGTTGTTTGCAGGATTGATTTTTGCATTTGTGGTCGTTTGAGCCAAAGGATGACAGAAAGACATCTTTCTAAGCAAGGCGGCATCACCCAGCAAGCGTTTTTAGATGGATCCAGAAGCAAGTGAGAAACATAATTGTTGAAAGGATCAATAATGAGAGACGAACTCTAAAGATCGTTTCATGTTTTAGCTCAAAGCCACTGGAAACAATTAGTCTGGCATGGTCAGACAACATGTGATGTCAAATTTAGTCTCACTGAAGGATCCATTTTCAATACATCTGCGATAGAATAGAATAGAATGCCTTTATTGTCACTATAAAGGTGTAAAGTGAGATACAAAGCATCTCCTACTCAGTGTAAAACAAACATACTTGGGGGGGGGGTACAGTTCTGCAGCGCTATGTACATATGGAAAGTAAGTGTTAAGCCGGGCGTACACTGTGCGACTTTTTCACTCGCAGCGCTCAGCTTCAGCTCAAACTGTACGACTTCCTCGTAGGGCAGATCTCACGAGTCGTGTGCTCACACTGCACGACCCAGTTCTCGGATGCGACCTGACTGCTCACACTGTACGTCTGGTAGCAACACGTCGGCCCTAAAAATATGCTAAAAATAGCAGTTTTTACTCAACACGTCAGACTTTTTTGTCTTGCCTGTTGTCCTTCGGGAGTGCTGCAGGAGGACACACAGGGATTTATGGGGGTTGGATGAGTAAAACGAAATAAAGAAAGTGAATCTGTGTTTTGTGATCAGTTTAATTTGACATGAACACGACAAACACGCTTTCTTGACAATCTTTGTGAGTAAAAAAAAAAACGTGTGGAAACAAAAACGAACAGCGTGTGTTATTAGGGAAATAGCGAGCGACCGGCCGGCGTTGATGCAGGATTGCGCATGCGCCGTGAGCGGTTCTGATACTTTTTGGATCGTAGCTGCTCGCTGCGCCGCTTCAACAGTGCGATACACTCACGAGGGACGAGCGAAATATTAAACACACCAGAAGTCCCTGCGACCTCACGACTGCTGATCGGCGGCTGGTCACGTGGTGTTAATCGCCTCTCGTAACCCCCTGTACACTACACGACCGCTCGGCGCAAAACTCGCCCCGATGTCGTGGATTCTCGCACGACTGGAAAATCGGCTCAAAAAAGTGAAAAAGTCGCACAGTGTACGCCCGGCTTTATATACAAATTATTGCACAGTATTGTTACAGTTCTGCAGCGCTATGTACATATGGACAGTAATATTATGTATATACAATTTATGGGCTCGACACACGGGAGGCGACATCGCCTCTCCTCCATTCATTTTCAATGAGCCATGCGCGACAAAGCGATAATCGCGGGTCTCTCTCCTACCAAGCGAAACGCGAAAAACGTGCGTGTGAAAGTTTGCACTCGTGCACGTGCTGTGCACGGACGACCCAGCGACGCGATCCCAGAAAGTTTAAACATTTTCAACTTTTCATCGCCGTCGCTCGGACGAGGACCAATCAACGGAGGTTTCATTCACTGACCAATGAGCGGACAGGATGCTCCGCACATCTCCGAGCAAACATGGAGGAGACGTTGATTATTATTATTTTTTATATAGTAAAATCAGAAGTAAGATTTCACATAACTCTAGCAGCACCTTGTGAAACATCATATCTACCACTTTTTTTTAAACTCTGAACCGCTTAAATAACCTTAATTCCCTCCAACCTGACACAGCCAAACAAAACAACGGAAGTTTCGATTTCGCCATGGAACAGAACGCGTAGACGGTTTTGCCGCTGGCCGCTGCCGCGGATCGCCTCCCGTGTGACAGGTAATAAAAGCGACAGCGACAAATTTCGCTGATCGCGGTCGTTTGTCGCCTCCCGTGTGTCGAGCCCATTATTGCACATGGAATTTGGTATCAATAGATAGTGGTGGTCAATGGAGGAAGTGGGAAGTGGGGGGTGTGAGTTCAGGGTGGTTATTGCTTTGGGGAAGAAACTGTTTTTGAGTCTGTGGGTTTTTGTATTAATGCACCTGTAGCACTTCCCTGAGGAAAGCAGTCTGAACATGTCGAAGCCAGGGTGGGAGCTGTCCTTGATGATGTTTGCTGCCCTACTGAGGCAGCGGGAGGAATAAATGTCCATCATGGAGGGGAGAGGACAGCCGATGATCTTCTGTGCTGTCTTTACCACACTCTGAAGCCTCACTCTATCCGCCTTGGTGCAGCTGCCATACCATACCGTGATGCAGTAGGTTAGCAGGCTCTCAATGGACGAGCGGTAGAAGGTCAGCAGCAGGTCGGAGTTTAGTTTGTACTTCCTGAGGACTCTCAGGAAGTGCAGCCGCTGTTGGGCCTTCTTGATGACCGCTGAGATGTTTTCCGCCCAGGAGATGTCATCAGAGATGAGGACACCAAGGAACCGGAAGGTGTGGACCCTCTCCACACACTCCCCGTTGATGTAGAGAGGGGCCAACTCGGTGCTGTGTGTGTGTGTGTGTGTGTGTGTGTGTGTGTGCGCGCACGTGTGTGTGTTAAGCCCCGGATCTTCTTCAGTCCTAAATCCGCCCCTGCTCCTGATTGTAAACAGGAAATCATCAATTAAGCATTTGTTGTTGCAGGATGCTCTTCTAAAGCCATAATGCACCATTGTGCCATCTGGAATTAAACATCCCTCACATCAACTTTAATGCCATAAGCTCAGAGTTTGACAGCCGTGGAGATGGTCTAGATGGTCTCTAGTATATGTGCATGCCTTGTGAGTTCATCTCTGTGGGAAAAAAGCTCTGGCGCTCCTGTTTCAGGAAGTAAATGTTAGT
Organism: Nothobranchius furzeri; assembly: GCF_043380555.1. Lineage (NCBI taxonomy): Eukaryota > Metazoa > Chordata > Actinopteri > Cyprinodontiformes > Nothobranchiidae > Nothobranchius > Nothobranchius furzeri. The sequence goes on along the minus strand of NC_091744.1, from coordinate 2,099,699 downwards.
CAGAGCAGAGGTAAGCTGAAGACGGCAAGTTTTAAAGTCTTATTTCCTGTTATTTGGACATCTTGCATCTGATTGGCTAACCGCAACACAACTCTACCACTGACTATACTTACCTTGCAGCACATATGTTTTATCTCCACAAACAACACAAGCCTGAAGGAGTTCTGCTGTGTTGTGGACTTTCTGCTGCTAATGGTTAGCTTCTAGCCGAGACATGCTCTGCTTTCTCCTGCACGTTAAAACAACAGCAACCTTTCCCTCCACAAGCCAAGATGGCTGAGTCTACGAATGCTAATCTTCAGTGTCAAGAAAACTTGTCTCGCTTTTCTAATCTGAGTGTTTCATTGTCTTTTTCTGATTTGGATCGGTGACTAATCCAGAAAATAGAGGTAGAAGACTATTTTTACTATGTTTCACATAAACTATTTAAACCATCTAGCTCCTTTAAAGCCATACTAGGCAACTTTTTTCTATTTTTAAATCATTTTCTTGAGTCAGTATGTGCTAAAATTACGCTTTATTTGGTTGTTGAAAGGCCACCCAGCCCCTATCGCCCCCTGTGGCCAGAATATTCCACTTGCAACTTCAAACTGGGACTGTGTTCAGTGTGTCCTCCAGCAGTCTAAGCCTATAGCAGCATAACTACAGAGATAGCTCTGGATAACCTAGCCTTTTAGATGGAGGCATGTTGGAAATTGAGAAAATTGAGCTGACATGCCTGGTGCTGCTGTCCGGTTTCAGCATGTTTCCTGCATGTTTTAGATCATGAACACAGCCAATTTGTTTAATTTAGTGATGAATCACTCTTGTTGACACTAAGGAAGGCTGTTAGCTGTTACATTTATGGGCTCGACACACGGGAGGCGTCAAACGACCGCGATCAGCGAAATTTGTCGCTGTCGCTTTTATTACCTGACACACGGGAGGCGATCCGCGGCAGCGGCCAGCGGCAAAACCGTCTACTACGCGTTCTGTTCCATGGCGAAATCGAAACTTCCGTTGTTTTGTTTGGCTGTGTCAGGTTGGAGGGAATTAAGGTTATTTAAGCGGTTCAGAGATAATAAAGTGGTAGATATGATGTTTCACAAGCTGCTGTTAGAGTTATAAGAAATCTTACTTGTGAGTTTACTATATAAAAAATAATAATAATCAACTTCTCCTCCATGTTTGCTCGGAGATGTGCGGAGCATCCTGTCCGCTCATTGGTCAGTGAATGAAACCTCCGTTGATTGGTCCTCGTCCGAGTGACGGCGATGAAAATTTGAAAATGTTTCAATTTTCTGGGATCGGGTCGCTGGGTCGCCTGTGCACGACACGTGCACGAGCGCAAAATTTCACACGCACGTTTTTCGCGTTTCGCTTGGTAGGAGAGAGACCCGCGATTATCGCTTTGTCGCGCATGGCTCATTGAAAATGAATGGAGGAGAGGCGATGTCGCCTCCCGTGTGTCGAGCCCATAAGGCGTTAAAAAGACAAACGCACAGCCAGAAGATAAGTTTTGCTTTTGGTTCTACAAACGAACACTAGAGGGTGCTAAAAGCAAGCCAAAACTGCCTCGTCTCCCTTTAACATCATTGGAGACCTAAGTCAGTGAGTCTTGCTGAGTGTGTTTATATTAGCTTGCCAATTAATTTTTAGCATTTTCATTGATTTTCAAGTAACTTCTTTACATGAAAAAATAATAAAATAAGTTACTTGCTAAAGTTGCTCATCATTGGGTAGCATATATTGGAAAACATTCAGATATTTGAAAAAAAAGTATCAAATTTGCTTCATACAAAAATAGTCTAATACTCTTGACAGAGGAAAAAGAAGGATCCCAAATGCATTCTGACCATGCAAACGAAACGTCAGCTCTTAAAGTTTCATAATAATCCAATCTTTTCCTCCCTACAGAGGCAGTTTGGTGTAGAACCCTTGATAGGAACAACTTGTGCATATTATAGTCACACGTCTATCAGTTATTACAGACACAGGTGCTCTGAAAGAGAGCACTTGACCCTCTAACCCTTTGGTTGCTCGGTCCTCGGCTGAATTCAGCGACTCCCCGTGAATATATTTAGCTGACTGAATATGAATCAGGTCACAGAACAGGATTAACTCTGGAGGATTAAACCTCCATAAATCAGAACTTCACATAATAAAAAAAAAAGAAATACTTCATCAACCCCAACAGCCTGACTTTAACTGTCTCTGGATATCGAGATCTGAAAGGTAAATCGGCTGATGGACGTGAGTACAAACTGTGTTTCTGTGTTACAGAATCATCAGAGAGCAGATCTGAGACACCCTGCTGCAGAAAGACAGCCAGCTGGGCGCTTCAAACAAGATCCCACAGATAAAGTCACTAGAAGAAGACAGACGCTGTTATTTCCCTGTTTTCGCAACATTAACGTTGCTGTAGTATGTTAATGTGTCATGTTGAGTGTTTAACATTTTTTTGCCGTGTTAGGACCCCTGTCTCGCTGGATGAAGAAATAAAATAGGAGAATGTGGTCTCTGTGAGGTCTTTCGGGGCCTTTTAAGATGTTTTTGGAAGCGTGCTTCTTTGTAAAACATGAGCAACCCCAGCTTGGAGAAACAGTGTTAAAGGTCGGCAGGATTGATGAGCTAACGGTTAGTCCCAGCACAGGTGAACCAAATGCATTGCTCTCAGAGGTGAGAGAGCATTCTATGCTAATTGCCCGTTTGTGATGTCACAAATACGGACTTTTTGAAACAGCTAAGGTTAATTTAGCAGAATACCTTTAGTTTTTGTTATATTAAAAACATTGACAACGGTGATTTACAGTTTTATTTACATGGTTATTTAAAAGTGTGGATTACTTGTTTAATCAATACATTTGCATGGGGTCTCTAGTAGGAATGAATGACTTGCAGGCAGAACTCAGGGCACACAAAAGCCCACAAAGCCCTGGCCCTGCAGGACCGGTCTGGGACATCAAGGCTGAGGATTTGAAGTCTTACAGTGCATTTGATTTGTCCTCGGAACTCAGAAACCCAGACTTCCGAGTAGAAAAAATAAATGCCCCCCAAATTCAGACTTCCCAGTCGGAAACTCGGAAGGTTTTCAGAACTCCAACCTCTGAAATGGCTGCTGTCTGTATTAAAAACAGTAACTTTTGGGTGAAACGTGTTTATTTTACAAAACGCACTTAAAAGAGTGTGTTTAAAATCAATGTTACATGTAGGGCTTGCAACTCTAAATTGAACATACTAGGAGTTTTGTTTGCAAGTTGAACATACAGCTTAAAGCGTTGTAATTAAGAGGAATCTACAAACAATGGCTACTTGGGAAATAGGCGTCGCCATATTGGAATCCTGACTTCCCCGACTATGGTAACCAGAGCGCGGGTAACTTGGGTGTGACGCCATTTCCAGTTACGAGTTCTGACTCCGGAGGTAATGGGATTGGATAAAAGCAACGCGACTCTGCCACCAACTCTGTTTTCTCAGGGACATGGATGTTTTATCTCCACAAATAACAAGCCTGGAGGAGTTTCAGCCATGTGAGTGAGTTGATAATGCTAACGGTTAGCGTCTGTTGAAAGAGACGTTCTCTGCTGATTTTGGAAACTAAAACAACAACAGCTTGAGTCGAGGTGGGTAAGTCCAATTCACAGTGTGACGTAGATCTGTCAGGCTTTTCAAATCCTAGAGTTTCACCGTCTGTTTTCTATCAGAAACTAAAACAGGAGATAGGTGTAGGAGACTATTTACATGTTAACCCTGCATTAAAAACTCAAAATGAAAGATTATAATCAGAAATAATTATTTAAAAAATGGCTTTTCAGTCAACCCCACTTTTAAAAGTGTTAATTCCACCAGCAGCAAAATGGAGTTGTTCTGGTGAATTCAAGGGTTAAAGTCTGCAGGGTTACTTTTATCTTTCTACCACGTCATAACAATGAAAATTTGGAGATTGTACCAGTTTTAAGACAGGAGCAATACACCTGGATCTTGGCTGTAATCAAACTAAAAGATTAAATATGACTTTATAACAGGAACTCCTACAACATGGATTAAAAAATCCATGTAATGAAGGATTAGTTGCACGGTGCAAAAGCATTGACACAACCTGCAGCTTAATGTATGGCAGCATTGTTTTGGCACCATCTTTACTTCTGTTTTTGTTTGTTTTTGGGGGGGGGGGGGCTATTTATTTTTTGATATATTCATTATTTTATTGCATTTTAATCATCATAACATATTTAAAAACTCTTGACATTCAGATGCCGTGTTTAGCTGAATCAGCATTTTAAAATGTTAAATGCACATAACTTTATAAGTCTGAACAACCAATCGAACGAGAAAAACAAACATAACATTACACCCGACCAAAGGCGACGTTATTTGCCTATTTTATATTTACATATTTACAAAACATGCTCACAAAGTCAACATGATAGATGATGATCTGCTTTAGGTGATAAAATGTTGTTAGTTCAAGCTTTTTTATTTTATTTTTTTAATATCCTTAATGGTGTAAAACAGCAAACAACAGGCTATTCTTAGAAAAGAGACATTTGCTGGGCTGGAAAATAAATGTCACTCTAGTTATAGAAATGCCATTCAAGCAGTGACTGAGAGGCTCCCTGGCTCTGCTGGAGAATATGACCCTCATTTTATAGGATCCTAAGTTTAATATTTGATGATGGAGCTCGTGGTATAAAAACGCGGACCTCTCTGTCTTTGAATAGCTGCAGAGTAACCAATCGCCGTCATCTAGATAAGGCAGGATAATTATTAATGCAACAGGTCAAGGCAGGGATTTATGATGAGAAGAGGAATAAAGCTGCTTTTCAGAGGTGGCGCTGAAAGCAAGAAGGAAGAGCTCCAGAGGAGCGTTTGCGTCTTTCGACATGTTGTCCTTCTAGCAGCTTGTCTTATTATCTCCCTTATCGAAAGCTGTGAGAGTAACAAGGAGGAGAAATGAAAATGACAACTAGCTGTGAAAGCAGAGGTTTAGAAACATGCTGACAATAATGTCAAGTTGTGGAAAAACATGTTGGTTTTATCAACACTTCAGACTGACTCATGACTGAGACTGGTTTCAGACAAGGGTGCATCTCTCTCCTGTGAGAGCAGATCACATTAAAGCGTGGGTGTGAGGTTGTTAACAGTCATGCCCCAGAGGAAGACATGGATTTACATGCACACACGAGCTAATATGCATGTTCCTATGCCGTTCTGTTGCTCATACGCCCCAGAAGACGCTGTGAACCATCAACATTCCTCTTTAATTATGAGTAATATTTCAGATACAACCTCTGCATGTCTGACACTCCTAAGAGAGGTGATTCTGATTCACCGAGATCAAACTCCGTCCACGGTAAAGTCTTTATCTTCAATCTGTTTCCGATAGACGGTCCGACTCCTGCACCAGTGGAACATTCCAAATAACTCCTCCAAATTAGATCATTAACCCAACATAAAACAGAGCTGATCCTCTAAGAGAGAAAAAAAAACATTAAACAACTTTGCAGGAGAAGAATTTCTTATTAATTCCCAATAGTGTCTAAAATAGAAAATGATTAATCAGCGCATGTGCTCCGTAGAGTTGGGACCACTAACAAAGCTCCTGATTTTGATGCTGGCTCTTCATGAATACCAAAGCATTTATGAGGCGTAACCTCCATCCAATAATCATAAAGAAACAAATATTATAAGACGAAAAAACATTTAGAGCCAGATGCTTTTGATGATACATGGTTAAATAAAAATGCTGTGTTGTTTTACGATTATGAAATATATCTAGATTAAAAGAAATGAAAAATTATTATTGCAAACTGAATCCCCATCTTAAAAATATGCTCTGTTTGTGCATCAAGAGTTTACGGCTTGTAACGTCTTCTTCTGCTGTTCATGCAACTGTACTATTGTCTCTCTAGTGACACCAGCTGCTTCGGACAGGTACTGCAGGAAGAGTTGTGTATTTTAAAGGAGACATGTTATGACTTTTATTTGTTTAGTTGTAACCTATGTCTATGTAAAACATTTTATGGAGTTCTTTGCATAAAATCCTTCTAACATAAAGCAATTTCAGCAGTTTAAATCTCGACACTTTCATTACCTTCCAGAATGAACTGTTGAAAATAAGCTGGGGATTGCCACACCCACTCCTCCCCGGCTCAGGCTGCTATAAGCTGAGATGCTCTAATATGCTAGGTTCCCTGTTTGTGACATCACAAACGGGGACTTCTTGAAACAGATATTTTTAGGCAGATAGTTCATAAAACCAAACACTGACAGACAAAGAATGAACTTTTTTTAACATTTGGAGTGTTTATAGAGGCAGTAGACACCCACATGGCAGCACAGAGGTATACAAACTGCGAGTTATGCATATGTCCCCTCTAATAAAAACAAAAACCATGTTGACAGCATGGCTATAAATGTATATAACATGCTTTAGATAAGTATTATATACATAAACTATATGTAGTGTCACCTGTATGTTTGTAAATAAATGTACAACCTACTTTTCTGTTGTTTGTTTTATAATTTTGAAAAGCTTGACTACAGAAAAGGATAATTCTAGTGATGGGAAGCTGAAAATAATATTTTTATTATATTGTCATAAAGCAGTTATTTAAGTGGTGATCTATGTAGTTGCTTGTTTTTATGTTTAGCAAAAAATAAGGATATTTTTGTTGCATTTTTCATCCAAAAACGAGGGTTAATGAAGTCTAAGAAACCCTTTAAATACTCCAAATTACATGAGCAGTCAGACTATCTAGACAAATGCACTGGGGTATATTTGGAGGAATGCTTTAAAATTGTGCAGGGCAGATTTTATTTCCTGATATTTGGACATCCCGCCTCGGGCTGGATAACAGCAACGTGACTCTACCACTGACATGCAACATGGATATTTTATCTCCACAAGTAACACAAGTTTGAAGGAGTTTTGCTATGTGGTGAAGTTGCTCATGCTAACAGTTAGCTTCTACTAGCTGAGATGTTCTCTGCTATTTCCTGGATGCTAAACCAACAACAGCCTTCTCTGTCGCGAGTCAAGATGGGTGAGTCCATAAACATTGACAGTGTGATGTAGATCTGTCAGGCTTTTCAAATCCTGGCACTTCAATGAATTTTCGACCAGAAGCTAGAGCGGGAGATAGGTGTGGGAGAGTGTTTTCATGTTCAGCCTGCATGAAAAACTCAGAGTGAACGAATTTAATCAGAAATAAGAATTTAAAAATGGTGTTTCAGTGATCCACACTTTAAAAAAATGATTGCTGTCCAACCTTAGTGATGTCACTGTATTGAATGTACAATTTTTAGTTCAGTTTTTTGCTACGAAAACTGACTCAAATGTCTGACATGATTTGTTTCGTAGCTCCGCACAGTCTGTGACTTTGGCAAATTTTCCACGTTAAACTAAGAAGCTGTTGGGAAAAACCACCTTCTAAGACGCTGATGATGATGCTGAAAAAACTGAGAATCCAGTCTATATCTGTGCACTTTGCAGCATCTTTCTATTACTTTCTTCGCATTCTCCTCATGTCTCAATGTTTGTTAAATTGACTCAATTGCCAATTTTTTTGGGGTCTTCACAATCAATATCTTTGTGCTTTCACTGCTTCCACTTAAAAAATCTCTTTCTACAGGCTCTGCTTCACTACAGGAAATGTAACCTCTGATGTGAAGCACCTTGTAGATAGAAAGTTTTGAAATACATACGAAATTTCATTATTCAATGTAACAATCTGCATTTCAAATGTCCTTTTGCTCACAGACAAATGATAAATTACCTGTATTGTCATGTTCTGTGCCCCTTTTGTCCACAGCTCCCTCCTGGTTTCCCTCATGTTCTCCATTCTCCCCACCTTTTGGTTTAGTGTTTCAGTTCTCCTGCCTCCTTTAGTGTGTGTGTGTGTGTGTGTTTCCTTTCCCCACTTAGATCATTTACTTTCTTCTTTTTAGATCACCCTGTGTCCTTGTTTCTATTATGTTTTTAGTTTAGTTTGGTTATATTACTAGCTTTGGTTTTCAGGATTATATTTGGTTTTTCCCTTGCTTATTTCTGCTTCTCCTCAGTTCATTGTTTTCACCTGTGCCCAATTCCCACACACCTGCCCCCTCATCTCCTATCACCCAGCGCCTGTGTATACACCCTGCCTGTGTCTCTCTGTGTTTGTCGGTCCATTGTTGTTTGTCACAGTGTTTTGTCTCTCTCAAAGTTTCTCCAGGTTCGTGCTCATAAGTGAGCTTCTGTTTTGTTTCTTGGTCATTCTGTGTTCCTTGAGATTACGCTTGGTTTTGCGCCTTTGGATTTATGTTCATCCTCCTTTAATAAAAGGAATTTATTTTCTTAAAACCACTCCTGCCTCGAGTCGTTCTGTTGGTTTCTGCATCTTGGGTCCAACTCTCCTGCTCGCAGCTTGACATGTATAGCGCCTTTTTAGGGTTCTACAACCCCCCAAGGTGCTTCACAACACAATCAGTCATCCACACACACACATTCACATGCTGGTGGGGATGAGCTACAGTGTAGCCACAGCTGCCCTGGGGCGCACTGACAGAGGCGAGGCCTGCCGAACATTGGCGCCACCGGTCCCTCTGATCACTACAAGCAGGCAAGGTGAGTTAAGATACAGCCGTCAGTCAGTTGTAACCGGCGCAACTTGAAGCTACCAGTGCGGTCTATTCCTGATGTACACCCGTAGCTGGGTGTCTTAACTACATTCACTGGCATGCCAAGGCTGTTGGTGGCAGTAGTATCCCAAAGTGTCTGTGTCTTTGCTGAAAACAGTTCCTTGGACTTGGATTAACTATGTAGCGAGCTGTAACCGTCCTCAAAGTAAGACTAGATAGCTTTAACATCGATATCAGTGATCGTTGAGTTAAAAACTTGACCAGTTTCATATTTGACACCACTCTCTGCTGACAGTTTTGTGGAGCGGATAAGTGTCCAATAGAGGGTTGTTTTTTTTACCTCGTCTACAGCTGTTAGCTGTAATGCTAGCGGTTAGCATTTTCAGTTGGCATCATGGCGTAGCCTGGAGGTAAAAGGAAGAACGTAATGCCTTTAGAGGCGAAGCAATGAGCTAATTCCAGAGTGAACATCGAGGTGACCTACACTAGCTTGAGGGCGCTAATGGAGGCTACAAAATCATGGACTGATGGTGACCTGGCTTTGTTGCTACTGGACTTGTAAGTAATAATATTTTTTGTTCAACAGTGTGGATCTTTTCACTTTGTGGTTTATTTTAGTATTAGTATGCTAATGTTGGTGTTAGCACATTAATGGTGCTAGCTAAAACAGGTTGCAGCAGGGTTTTTTAAAACAGTTGTAATTCCACTTTTAACCAGTAGGGCAGAGGAGCAGGAAACTCTCTAGTGTTCCTTTAATGTCGTCCTTCGCCAGTGGTCTTCGACATAGAGCAGTATTTGAGCTCGGTAAACAAGAGAGTGTAAGCACAGGTCGCATGTCAGAACTTTTTGTCACGAGCAATGATGTAGAAACCAAAACCCGTAGTTATTCACGTCCACAACTAAACCGTGACAACGTAGAATTTACGAATCTCCTTTTTGGTCAGAGCTTTTGAAAGAATCTACTTTCATACCATATATTTTCACTTTCATCGTAGTCAAATCTCTTTGTTTTGAGTGTGTGTGCTACGTGTGTGTACAGGGTCTTTTACATTAGCGTTTACAAAACAACAACAGCGACAAACAGCCAGAATCACCCTCACTACAAATATTCACACATCTTTTTAGAGATGAAAAGAGCCAAAACCACGAAGGAGTTAAATAAATAATCTAATGACTCAATTTCATGTTCAGATGTATCAAACACTTTTAAAAACCACACACAGCCACTCCAAATGTCACACACGACACAAACATGGGTTTCTGTCAGCTTTTCTTTACCTTGGCACTGGAATCCTTGCTTTCCAAACCCCCTGTGGGAAAAAGGAGAGCATGAACTGAATTGTTCTTTGCTGTTTAAACACTGAGTTGACTCATTCAGTCACACTCAGACATCCACAGATCTTTAGTCCAGGGACACACTGTTAGATAACACACATCTGGATTCAAGTGCTATAGAAGTTTTTATACTTTTTTCATTTAAAAAACTTCCTAAATGTCGGTAAATTAGCGGGTATACACTTTTATTTCTGGGGTAAAGTGTCCCATAATCACGTCATAATGTGCATTTTCCCCTACGTCAACCAACCCAATGCCAAGTGTGTGTTTTGCACTAAGGAGTGGCACAGAGAGGAGAACGGGTCACTGTGTAAACCTGCCAACATACATGCCACCAGCAATAAAAGGCCCAAGATCACACTCCCACCTCCAACAGGAGGGGAGTGTAAACGTGGGCGTTGCTCCAACCAAGCTGCCTGCTGCTTCACTCCTCTCACTTTTAAGAAAACGCTGCAAAAACTGATCCAGATTCTCCCAAAAATGCTCCAACACGATCTGGATTAAACACTCTGAGATGTGTGTTCATTTGTATAGAAATCTTTGATTAAATAAGAAACCGTCTGTAAATGTTTAGAATTAGAAACGTTTTGCGTTCAGGTTTATCCAAAAACCAAAGTAAATGTTGGTCAGACAGTTTCAGCAACAAACACCAGCTTCGATGGCTCGCCTGTGTCAGGAAAGGGAAAATATTAGTCATCCAAGCGTTGGAGCAGGACGGTGATCTGTTCAGCAGCGAGGAAGACTTTCACAGGGAGAAAGTTGTCGTTTTAGTTCCTGACTCCAGTTTTTCTTTCATCTTTTGCACCAGAGGAGTGGTTCTCCCTGAGATCCTGGTGACAAAACTACAAAATGTTCAAATAATAATAACCACTGGATTTATCAGGCCAAGAAATCACTTCTGATTGAGATTAGAGGATTTTCTCATTTTCACGCCAAGTAACCTCTGATGACGTAAACTCCTCCCATAGAGTGGCAGGGCAGCTTGGTGGAAAAGGTGAACGAGCCAAGCGTAAAGGTAAAGTTCTCGTGATGGGGAAGTGGTTCCGAAGTGAGGGGAGATGTTGTGTTAGGTTATCCGACATGCAACAGGCAGCAGCAGTCGGGAGGGTGGCGGTGAGACCGAGGGCTTACCAGATGAAGTCGGTGCAGTGGCTGCAGAAGGTCGGCTGCTTGAAGAACCTGGCTATGAATTTATGGTTCTTGATTTCGTGGACGTTTTTTTGCCTCAGCGCACCTTTTCGAGCAAACCTGTTGGCTACGTCCTCGGTGGACGACTCGATCAAACTTACATCAGCCATGTCTCCTACAGGAAAAAGCAACACAAACCAATGCAGCAGCCTTGTCCCTGCTGTCCCGAGTGTGGACGAGCTGTCCTCGGAGTGGAGACACGAGTGAAGCGGCGGTCTTCACTGGAGACTCTGAGCGCTTTCCCAGCCTGTCGGTGCCTCTGGGCTGCTCCACTCACTCTGACAGCTCCGCTGTCTGTCTGTCAGGGCTGGAGGTGTGAGACAGGCTGTTTCCGCTTGGTTCCTTCAAAGTAAAAGTCTGCTATTGAGTTTTATTGTTTGTTTTTGTTTTCAACAAACTCAAATGGGTTAATGTTGTTAGTCTAATTTACGAATTTACTAAAATATTTATGTTCAGTTTTTAAACATATAGTGTAACATGGAATTAGCTAAATAAAATGTTTAGGCTGAATCATGGAAAATAATCTATGATGATGATGATGATGATAATGATGATGTGCAATGACAGCTCAAAATTGTAGCCACAAGCACAAAGGATTTCATGATGCTGCAGAGTTTGCACTATTTGTGCATCCTTTTCATTAATCTTCTTAATCTAATTTCAAAGATAAAAGTATATCAATATCTTTCTGTGATTTTTTTTATCAATTTTTAAACTCAAAAATAAAATCTTTATTTTTTTAATTATGTTACGATTGGTTACATATCTGACCAGTTGCTTTCCCATATACACTCATCTTCATCTTAATACATTATTTGTATGTTTGCTTGTTTTTTCTATTTTTCTGAAACTGTTAAAAGCACATATAGTGCATATTAAACTTAAATCTAGACAGCTTTGAAGTGCCAGAGAGTCTAGCCTTCGATCTGTGCAGCGTTTTATCTTTTTTTCACAATGGATGCTGTTGTACATGAAAGCATCACACACCTCCATTTTAAATCATTTAAAAGAACCAGAAAAACCTTTCTGAATATTCATTTTTCTTCCTTCATGAAGAACATGTCCGCAAATCTATAATAATAATAAAAATGTTGACAAGAAAGTGTTTAAAGCATACACGAGCAAACCTTATTAGTTTATATTTCAAAATGTATTACAGATGCTGATTTTCTCATAAAGTCATTTTGGAGAAGTGACAAGATGTTTTATTTTTAAAAGCTTTTTCCGGTTATGCTTTTACGCAAGGCTTTGCCGCTTGACTCCTCTCCTCTGCGCTTCCTTCCTTCTCACTCCGGCTGATGTCACGCAACAGGATCTGCTTTGGGAGGAACGAGGTTCTGGTCCCCGCTGGAGGATCTGAGGGCTGAGGCGTCCTCGTGTGGAAAAAAACCGCATTACATAGATAATAAACCGATTATTAATTACTTACAGATTAGTTTTGATGTAATAAGCTGAATATAATAAACATGTGTGTGCACATGCAGATAAAAAGATATCACTATTGTGTTTTGAACTATTACAACTGATGAGAACTGTTATGGTTTATTCAGAAACAACACAATATTAATTATTATAGTTGTTCATTTAATATTTTAGAATAAAGTGAAACGTTTAATGCATGAGGTGACTCTTGAGCAGAATATGTAAAGTTTGGTCAGTTCTTGTGCTTGTTGAGTCTGCGGTGTCGTGGAAAAACCCTGAACCCTGAGGACAAGGAGACAATCGCAGGATTACAGCAGGCAGGTGTGGGAGTATAAAGGCTAGAATGAGATGTGGCATTGGGTTTGCTTTCTTACACAAGCAGACTTCAGGTCATGTTTTGCATGAATTTGCAAAATGCTGAAAGTGTTTGCTCTCTGTTTTAACTTTGACCTTTAGGCTGAGAACTCCCTGGAAATCCACACCCACCCAAGAATTCAGGATATGCAGTCACTGTTACTACATGTTTAAAGAAAAAATGCTGAACACAAAGGAAAAATTATGTTTCACTGAGTTAAATCACAAAAACAAGAGTTTCATTTGACTTCTTTTGGTTTGGTTTTATCAATCAATCAATCAGATTTATTTATAAAGCGCTTTTCAAACAATGTGCTACTCAAAGTGCTTTACAAAATGACCCCAGATTCCCATAACAGGTTAAAAACATTAACAGACATATGCAAGCACACGCACACACACACACACACACACGCACGCACGCACACACACACACACACACACACAAGTAAAAATTATATTTGGCTGAGTCCAGATGAGCCAAGTAAGTAAGGCAAGGAAACGCCGTCAGAGGAGCCGTCTGCCCCGGCAGCATCAGGTCTTCCACACTAAGTCAGGGCGCTCAATGGAGGGGGAGCATAGACCCCCACCTATAGAGCGCCCAGGAAGCTACAGTCGACCACCGCTCCCAGGGCAGAGGGCCCCTACAGAGGAAACACTGGATTAAAATGAGTAAAAATATAACAAAAGAGCTAATATAAGGGACAAAAGTTAGAAAATAAGTAATAAATAAAATCATACAGACAGTAAAATCATAATATTAAATAATAAAACTGTGCTAAAATATAATCATATAAAACATGCAAAGCAAGTAATAAAATGTAATCATGTAAAATGAGAAATAAAACTGTAGTAAATATTTAGATAAAAGCTAACCTAAATAGGTGGGTCTTGAGCCTGGACTTAAAAACATGAACGTTCTCTGCGGTCCTGAGGTCCTCTGGCAGCTCGTTCCAGAGGCGAGGGCCATAACGCTGGAAGGACGCCTTGCCATGAGTGTGTGTCCTAACTTTAGGGATGACCAGGAGACTTCTGCCAGAGGAGCACAGAGGCCGTGAGGGTTCATATGGTAAAAACAGACCATTAAGACACTTAAAAACCATTAGAAGAGCCTTAAAATGGATCCTGACACATACGGGGAGCCAATGTAATGATTCTAAAATTGGTGTCATGTGCTCCCGCCTCCTGGTCTTCATCAGGACACGTGCTGCCGAATTTTGTAGAAGTTGTAAGCCTGAGATGCTCTTTTTGGGAAGACCAGAAAGCAGGGCATTGCAATAGTCTATCCTAATGGTGATAAAAGCATGCATCAGCATCTCCGTATTGGCCCGAGAGAGAATGGGGCGGACTCTGGCGATGCTCTTTAGATGATAAAAACCTGTTTTTGTGATATTTTTAATGTGTGGGATAAAAGTCAGCTCAGAGCCAAAAATCACACCCAGGTTCTTCACTTGTTCAGATGGATTAAAAGACAGAGATTGTAATTTCGGTAAAAGCTTCTCTCTCTGGGCCTCAGGACCAATGACTAAAACTTCAGTTTTGTCCTGGTTGAGCTGGAGAAAGTTCTCTGCCATCCAGGAATCAATGTCTAAAATACAGTTAAAAAGTGCATCCATTGACCGAGAGTCATCAGGACACACGGAGATGTACAACTGTGTATCATCAGCATAACTGTGAAAGTTAACCCCGTGTCTCCTGATGACTCTGCCAAGAGGGAGCATATAAAGATTAAAAAGCACTGGGCCTAAAATTGAACCCTGGGGCACACCACATGTAATCCCATGGACCCTAGAGGAACAGGCATCCAAACTCACCATGAAAGTCCTGTCTGTGAGGTAGGATGTGAACCATCTATGTACAGCACCAGAGAGGCCGATCTGTTGTAAACGAGTTAAAAGAATAGTGTGGTCTACCGTATCGAAGGCAGCACTTAGATCCAGTAGAACCAACACTGTCAACTTCCGTTTGTCATAATTTACTCAAAAATCTTTTAAAATCTTCAGAAGGGCCGTCTCGGTGCTGTGGTTATGTAAAATATTAGAAATGTTCCTGTTTTTATGCCATTCTTCTACCACAGACGTGACTAAATTTAATTTTATCTAAAGGAGACAGTTAAAACTAGTATTTTGTTCATTCTACTGGAATAAACGTTTCATGTCCTCCAGATTTATGCTAAAAATAGTTTTGTTGTTGCATTTTGTCTCCATTTTACAGACTCTCCATGTGACCTTCTGTCTATTTGCTTTTGTCTCAAATCAAAGTTTTCAATCAACTTTAAACAAATACGTTTGTATGCTAAACTTGTGATCTTTGAGCTCAATCACTATGAGCGCAAGCTGGCCTTTGATTGGATGAGACCATCACTGGGCCAGCAGCCTGTGGCTCTTATCTAGCAGCTCCCTCCCCACCCAGAAACAGGAGCAACACCGATGTGAAGAAGATGGTTCCAACTTTGGCTCTGCTTCTCCTCAGCCTTTCGGCTTTGTCCACAACCGTATTGCCTGCAAAAGGTAAAACGGCACTATTATTTCCATATTTGTTACTGAGTTTATGTTGCTGTGAAACCTGGATGGTTCAGGCTCCTTTTCTTGTCTGGGATCAGTTTGCAGCCGACCTCCTATCCCTGAAGGAGTCAACGCTTCAGCTCTGAAACGTGTGTTTGAGGTTGGGGAAGAGGTGACCCTCTCGTGTGAGCGAGGGTACTCGTCTTCAGCAGCTTCGTCTTCGAGAATAACCTGCACAGCTGCAGGGGAATGGACGCAGTCGAACCTGGCCTGCTCCCGTGAGTTCCGATTGTGCTCCTGATTCATATTTTAACTTATTCTCTTATAATTAGAAAAAGTGGCACAAAGTTCTGTATTTCTCTCCTTCAATCAGATAATTGAGCAATTGAAGATACAAGCTGAAGATACGCTGAATTCAAGGCAATATAAAACAATGTCCTTTAAAAAGGTTCAATCTTTTGCAGATCCACGTAGAAAATAATTATCTGTACCAAACCATTGTTGAAGTGCAGAGAAATGCCAAAACATGGGTAACAGAGAACTGAAACAAACAAAACTCCATTTATAAAGATAAAAGACTGATGAGGCAGCATTAAATAATGCTCATAGGGGAGTTCAGTCATGGAAAAAGGAGGAAAACTGAAGCAGCAAAACCTGAAATCCTATGGCACTTTTACATCTGGGCCAGCGCGGACCAGACTGGGTCGCTTTTAAAGTGTTCCTATCTAGGTAGCCTCGTATTTTTCCGCACTCAACCAGTTGGTTTTTCAGCCCACAAGGAGGTCTGCTTCAGGCTGAACAGGTTCAACACACCCCTACCAACTGATTGGCCAGCTCAAATACACACTTACTGCTAGAGGGATCCTTTGATTGGTGGATAGAATCAAGCAGTGGGAGCTTCCTGCATGAGTGATTCCTTATAGTGATGGGAATTCCGGCTCTTTTTAGAGAGCCGGTTCTTTTGGCTCAGCTCACCAAAAAGAGCCGGCTCTTTCGGCTCCCAAGTGGCTCCTCAGATTTTCAGTTGTGTAGAGTGCATTTATAACCAAAATAATGCTAAACTAAATGTATAATAATTTACTAATGTAAAAAAAGCAATATATCAAATGTTTATCATTTCTATGGATTTATTTACTGAACACTTTAAGAAATCTCCACTTTCCGACTGCTGGCGCTCATTTTCTCACCGTCTTCGTCGCGCTCTCCTCCCCCTCGCTCGCCTTTTTCCTCCTCCTCATTCCCTCTTGTCTCCCTTCACCCGCACGTGCTCTGCTGTGTGTCTGAGTCTGATCCTCCCTCTTCCCCGCCCCTACTGCTCTGTGTGGACAGTCTGGACACACAGTTACACATGTTGACCAATCGCCTGTAGCTTTCACCAAGGCGGGGGGGGGGCTCCCAATGACGAGCCAGCTCCCGTCTTTCACTTCAAAGAGCCGGCTCTCAGAGCCAGTTCGTTCGCGACCGACACATCACTAATTCATTATCATTCTGGATACTGAGAAGTCAACGTCACCTCTGACTGAAGCTGCGTCTCTCCTCGCTGCAGTGAGGAGCGCGCACCTACATACACAGAGAGAGACAGCGCTGTCTTGAGCTGCACGGCCATCATTTAAGGGAGACGTCACAGACTTTTCCGCGCGTCTTTTTCCCCGCCTACGCGCTCGGAGATTTCCCCATTCCCGAGAAGTGTGTGGGAACAAAACCTACCAGAGCGAGACCCAGTTTGATGCCACCCAGTCTGGTCCGTGCTGGCCCAGATGTGAAAGCGCCACTAGAGAAGCAACAAGATAATAGACCGGCAAACTGAGAAACAAAGGACTACCATGCAGGAAGTGTCGATGAGCTGATGAGACACATGTATGATGTAATGATGAGAGAAAAAAAAGGCACAAGAAGACAGAAAAATATCAGTAAAGGCAAATCTAAAACAACTACTGAATATGAAAACCTAAAAATGTGAGTTTTTCTGTTTCTACAGCCAAAATGTGCCCAATTCCTCGAGTCCTGCAGCCATATGCGAGGGGGAGAACAGAGGCTCCTTATAAGAGTGTTCTAAACTACACATGTGACGATGGGTAAAAGGAAAAACACCAAATTATCACTTTCTAAATGGATCATTACAAAATGAACAAGTGAAACATATTTTCTGTTTATCAGGTATGACCTTCAAGGATCCAATGAGAGCAAGTGTTTACACGATGGCACCTGGAGTCACCCACCTCCTGTCTGCAAAGGTAAAGAAAAAAAAATGGGCTCCATCTTTCGTCACCTGAGGGGAACAGAACAGTTTTTATCATTTTAACCAAATCTTATTAAACAGCGTTAACATTTTGAACACGCAGCTGTGAACTGTCCCCTTCCCAAACCACCAAGAGACGGAAGAGTCGTCCACGATAAGCCAGTTACAGGAACTACAACCATCTATGGACACAGCTGGATGTATGAGTGCAATCCGCCTAAAGCCCCAACCTACGAGAGAGGGTTCTGCATGGCTAACGGAACCGCAACAGAACCACCAGTTTGTCGAGGTTTGCAGATTTTCACTTAAACCATTGGTTTTTAATATGGAAGATTTTCTTTTAAAGGGGACATATAATGCAAAACTGACCTTGTGCATCCTTTGTGCTGCCATGTGGGTCTCTACTGCCTCTATAGACAATCAAAACATAAAAAAATCCTTCCTTTTTTGTTAGTGTTTGGTTGAGGAATTATGTGCCTAAATGTGCCATTTCAAACGGTTCCTGTTTGTGATGTCATCAATGGGAAAATAAGCATGGAAACCCTCCATCACCTGCAGAGGAGCAGCTGCAGTGGCTCTACTGAGAGCCCTTCCCGGATATCCGAGCTTCTCAGCTTATAGCAGCATGAGCAGGGAGTGGGTGGGTGTGGCAAGCTCCAGCTTGTTTTTTTAAAGTGACAGAGCCCTGAAACGGGTCATTGTGGAAGGTACTGAAACTGTCCCAAATAAAACTGCTGAGATCACTTGATGTGAGAGGAATTCAGAACGTCATCAACATGTTTCGAATCGACCTTAGAATAACTCAAGAAAAAAAGTCATATGTCTCATTTTAATCATTATTAGATCTTTGTACTATGTTTGTCTTCTTAATGTAATTTCAGAGGTGAGCTGCCCCATCCCAACGAACATACCCTACGGCTACATCACGTTTGCTGTGATGAGACAACATGGATACAAGGAGAAGGTTAGGTACGCCTGCAATGAGCACTACACTCTGGAGGGTGAGGCTGAGATCCAGTGCCAAAACACAGGAAACTGGTCCTCAAAACCAGTCTGCAGGGGTGAGTCAGAGGGAAATCAGGTTTGGCTCCATGCCCTTATTTTATAGATGTTGTTGCAAACGCTATACCTGAACTTAAAGTATCAACATTAAATCTAAAATATAATTAGATTTACCAGGGTTTCCCCCAGCGCTTTATAAGCCTGGCGGCGCGCCAGGCTTTGCTTGGCCACCCGCCAGGCTAAGCGTCATGCCCCGCCCCCCTCCCTGACCCTACTGTGTCCGCTGACAAGAAACGGTGCAACAAAACTAGAGCCCTCCATCAGCTGACACTGGTGAGAAACAGCAGCGGTATGTGTGCAATCTACCCCCACCACCCCCACCCCGACGGTCGAAGCCGCCAGGCTTAACTCACTTTCTGGGGGAAACCCTGCTTTACCCCAATGCTAAGTTTTGTAGCCCACATGCTGGATTTGTGATAGAAATATTTTAGGGTCCGTTTTTCTTTCCATCCAGCTCCCTGCACGGTTGGTATTAAAAGGGGCCGTATCTTCTACAACGCTAAGAAGCTCTGGATTGAAGAACTGAAGCCAAACAGAGTGCTCCACAGAGAGCCCGTTGTCTTCTACTGTCTGAATAAAACCGAGAAGTGTGGCTATCCTGTGGCCAGCACCTGCAATGATGGCAACCTCCCAATCCCAGAATGCTTTCAGGGTGGGTTGATACCAACTCAGCTACAGACCAAATATTATATTATTACACATAACATGGCTTTCTCTTTTGTTTTCTTTTAACTTTAAGAACCAGGAAAAATGGAGTACAACTTGAAGGCTAAAACGCTTCCATCAGAAATCAGAATGTGCACTGCGTCACCCACCCCAAGGCCGACCAGCTCTGCAAGACCTTCATAACAAGATTACATATTTGACAACTGAAACTAAGACTACTTTTGATGAGGCCTGCTGTTAATTCTCTTGTTTTAATGGCAACAAATAAATTACAGAAAACTGTTGAAAAAGTTATTAAATTGTCTGTTTATTTATCCTCAAAAAGCCAACATGAACGAATCAGAGCTGAAGAAACGGTGAAGCTCAATTTGTTTTTTCTGTCTGAAGAACAATCATGCGAATGATATATTGACACTTAAATGTTGAACAATTCTAAGAACTGTAGTTATTTTTATTAATTTATTTTTTCTGAAAATCTGTATTGATGGTTTAGGCATGGGCATAATTTTTTTTTTGGGGGGGGGGGGGGGGGGACAGGGGGGACATGTCCCCCCCCCCCACTTTTTCCAAAGTCAACTTTTGACCCCTGCACTTTTTACCATCCAAAAATAATATTACGCTATATTAAATTGACACTGGTTGAGCTCTAGGACCAAGCAGAAAACAACCATTTGTGTTGAAGCCTGTTTCCCATTAGAGCATACTGTAAATACCCCCCCCCCCCCCCCCCCCCCCCGTGTCCCCCCACTTCTAAAGTGAAAATTACGTCCATGGGTTTAGGCATAAATATAGAAAGAGTAATCTGCATTTCTGCATCAGATCCTTGCACAGGAAGTACAAAAGGTCACAGATGTGAAAAAGGAAGCTCGTGTTCTTACATCTAAAGAAGACAGCTGCAGAAGGGAACAGCTCCATGGGAATCTAAGCTCCTGTGAATGTTGAGATAATTATTTAAATTCAGATTATTTTGATGTCAAGCCTTCGGCACTAAGAAACTATGTGTAAGCAGAGTTAATTCTTTTCTGTGCACTGAGAAGTCACATATCACTCCATTTATACAAGTGCACAAATAAAATGATTCCATTTGCAGATGGCATCATGAATACTTCTGGACGTACCAGAATCACGGTGACTCCAGATGCTGCAGAGGCCTGGAAACAAAAGTAACACTGAAGTATATAGGAGTTAACTAAAGGGCAAAAGCTGAAGCTTCTCAGTCAACCAGGTCATGGTAATCCAAGGGGTTCCAATGAAGGCAACTGGAGTCGACTTCTTTGGTTTCTTGAAGATGTTCCGCTTCTCATTCTAGAAGCTTTATCAATTCTGACTGGCACATGGGGGAGTCGGTCTTATAAACATTGTTTGTTGTTCCTTTAAGCCATAATCAGCAACTTTTAACTATTTTTAAATCATTTTGTGAGCCAGTATGCGTTAAAATGTTCCTTTAATTTGATTTAAATCAATTCAGTTTATTTATACAGCACCAAGTCACAACAAGAGTCGTCTCAAGGCACTTCACAAAGTAAACGTTTCAATACTTCAGTTCATTAGGCAAGTCAGTAAAAAGTTTCCTATCTAAGGAACCCAGCAGATTGCATCAAGTCACTGACTGACGTCAGTGTGAGCAGCCATCCTCCACGACTCACTGGGGATCGAGAAGACAGAGCAGATACACACACACACACACACACACACACACGCACACACACCAAATACCAGGTAGTGTTTCTACAGCTACATTGTGATTTCTTAGTAAATATTAGGGCTGGGGGTAAACGATTATTTTTAAAACGATTATTCTGATGATTATTTTATCGAATAGTCGACTATTCTAATGACTATTTAGAAAATTAATCTAATGATTATTTTTCTATTGCACAATTAACGAAAACCAGAAAATCTCCAATAAATTCCTCAAAAAAATGGATAACTTCTTACTGTAAGAGAATAAACACTACAGGCCTTCCATTTTGTATAACACTGCGTTTATTGTGTTGGTTGGTTATGTTCTGGTGACGTGTAGAACTTGGGAGTGCAGGCTGCTGCCTGAGAGGTGGTAGAAGATGGAGTGTCTCCATGCTGCTTTGTTTTGGTCACTTATGTGCGTGAGGCGAGTGGTCTTACGACCCTTCCTGGGGAGTTTGGCTCGTGTGCAAAAAGGAAGGGACAATAACGGGATTTAAAAGTTAAAATGATGATCAGTTTTATTTACAACTACAAAAAAATCATAAATCTTTCCATCCACAGGTTGGGAATAGTAAAACTAATTCTGCCTGTGGGGAATTAAAACAAAAGTACAAATAACTAGGAATGTCCCACTGGGCAAAGATTACTGGGTTCTGGACCAAATAGGATCTCCAAAGGTCCAAACTCTAAACTGGGTGGTTAAACCAAACTCAGGGTGATATTTTAAACTAAACCGAAAACCCACAACACTCTAAATGTAATAAAAGGGAGATCTACACCACAGAAACGATGAACTCTAAACCAAAACGTAACAGCTTATCCCAACGCAAGAAGCTGTTAGCGAAGATGCTAACAGTAGCTTTACCAACGTTAAGTTCAAGTTACCAAGTTTAAATAAACCAAAAACACCCAGCAAACACGGAGGAGAGACTGCTACCACCAAAACAGCTCTCCTAATGTCTGAAAGAAGCTCCTTTATGAAGGGAGAAACGCTCCCGGTGATGTTCTACATCTGCGGTAGAGACGAAGCAGCGCATCTCACCCCGGAAGTTGTTGTCTGTTGCCGGGAGACGAAGGCGGGCAAAACAGGAAAATAATCTAATAGTGGACGGACGTTGTTCCGGGTCTTCGGTATTTGTCGGAGATGTTAGTGAAGGCGGAGAAGAGGGCGAACTAGAGGAAGAACAGGCAGATTCCTCCTCTATTTACAAACTCCTGGGGATGCAACAAGTGGGCGCGGTGCGTCGACTTCCGGATCTGACGTCGACAAATTTTTAGAATCGAGCCGTCGACTTCGTCGAGGCTTCGCTACAGCCCTAGTAAATATTCTATTTAGTAAGAAATAAACTTTATTATATTTATCCTAGTGAATCTATAATTAATTCAACAGGCAAACTAGTAGTAGCACATTCCATGTTAAAGAAGGTAAAATGTTATTATCAGGAGAGGGAAGTGGTCAGCAGCAGTGTTCAAGCCGATGGCCCCCTCCATGAGGCCACCACAGCTCAGCAGAACATCTTTGTAGCTTCTTCTGGGGAGAAAAACACTTAGAGAAACAATAACGTTAACCGCTGAGATAACAGGAAATAATGCAATTAGGTAGAAGTGGTAGAAGAAAGTAGCAGAGTGTGGACAGTGGTCAGTATGTCCTCCAGCAGTCTAAGCCTATAGCAGCATAACAGAGATAACTCTGGATAAGCTAGCCTTTTAGATGGAGGCATGTTGGAAATTGAGAAAATTGAGCTGACATGCCTGATGCTGCAGTCTGCTTCCAGTACGTTTCCTGCATGTTTTAGATCATGAACACAGTTAATTTGTTTAATTTAGAGATGAACCACTCCTGTAGATACTAAAAGGTGCTATAAGCAAGCCAAAACTACCTAGTTCCCCTTTAACGGGTTGGAACTACTTATGAATACTCCCCACCCCGGGAAGTCGTTGATGCTGTTAGGCCCTATTGTGTCGGAAAAGTTTATTTGATTAGATGCAGGAGGGTGTTTTGTAATTAGGTTTAGGGTAGCATTGTAGGTGCTGGAAAGTTGAAACCTGAGGCCTTCTTCTCTGTTTAGTGTCTGTTTTTATTCTCAAACGTTTATCTTTTCTGTCCAGAATGTGAACTTTGTCCTCTTCAAGAGTCTGTCCCTTGTCCTTCAGGTGTCAGTGGATGCCAGAGTGTTGACCTGAAGAGGTGGGTCTCTTGTGTTGTGCCATACGCTTGTGCAGCTGTTTAGTTTCCCCAATGTAAAGGTCTGGACAGACAAAAGGCAACCAAATTCTGAAGAATTAAACACTTTTCTAGGTTTCAGTCTCACACACACACACACACACACACACACACACACACTTGAAAAACATAACAAATTCCATTTAGTAAAATGTAGCATTGCACCATTTTAGCCAAGAAATAAATCAACAAATCCAAGAAAATAAAAGCTTAACTTAAAAACTTTAATCTAAAACAAAAATCTTACTAATTTTATTTATAAGAGACTTTTCCAACACAAATGAAGTCCCTCATCTGTGAAGAGTCAGATGTTTACAGGGAAATGAGCAAACAGCCAAAGTGCTGTGTGAAGAAATAAAACCCTCTCCTTTCCTGCGGGTGTGAGACTTTTCAGCTGTAAAAGACCTCCCTATAGTTTTCATTTCCAGTAACATCTCGCCATTGTGACATATTCCAACTGAAGCTCTTATCTGTTTACTTTTAGGGAGAAACAAACAGCTGTGAAACAGGGCAGAGAGTCAGTATCTGAAGCAGAAGTCACTGAGAAGAACAAACGTGCTTCTGAACGTTTCTACACACAACAAAAAGAAATGGGAGGTGTGATCATCTTTATCTTGCTCCTGACTTCAGTCAAGTCCCAGCACAATAATGGTGAGGCTACTTGTTCCTGAAGACTCCATCAAGTTGTCTAATTTTTGCAGTCTCATGTTGTTTTAATTGTCTCCATGCTTTTGTTCTAAGCAGATATTGACGCAGTTTAAAATGTTGTGTTTATTTGCTATGAATGTTTTTCTTCTTTGAGGAATTTTAGGAAAACTACAACCAAACATTCAATCGTGTGGAGTAAAATTAATTTGTGTAAGTGATAACTGATATTTTCATCTGTGTGTTAGAGTTAGGGTTGTGATGAAAGGTACTTCAAAAATGTAGCAAACGCTGCCCTGATATGTTATATTTTGATTAGAATAGAATAGCGTAGAATAGAATAGAATAGAATAGCATTTTCCTTTATTATCCCTCTGATGGGAAATGTTGGTGTCACAGTAGCAATTAAGTTCATTATAAGGAGGGTAAAATATAATAAACAAGAAAAATAACTGAAATACCTAAAAGATTCAAAGATCTGAATGTACAGACCCTTTGACGCATGACATCACGCACCCACAGCCCCGCCCCCTAGCTTCTGGCTGAAGGGCAATATGTCGGTGTTACACCAAATTCTGCGACCCAACACAATTTTTGACCCCAGGGGGCAGTGTTGCATTTTGTTGTGTCTGTACATCCTAAATTGGCATAAAACAAGAAGATGCTACGTTAAAACTGTAAACTGCGTAAGATTTGAGGAAGTTGTGCGGCGCAGACCATTGGCACACATTTTGATAGTGGCTATCACAGAATGTGACCACCTGCATCTCAGTAACAATGCAGATGTCAGAGGTCAAATGCACTTTTTTATAAACTACAAAATCAGAGAAGTTACCAGAAACAGTTTGTGTGATGGAAAAATCATTATAACTGACGCAACAAAATGAAACACTGCTTCCTGGGGTCACAAATTGTGATGGGTCGCAGAATTTTGTGTAGCACCGGCACCTCCCCGTTGGCCACTGTTGTGTTTATTAAATACGAGTGAAATAAAATCTATCAGCAGGGTTAACACACATGGAGCTGTGGGCTGCACAAGTAAAGAAAAGAAGGGCAGTAAACGGAAATTTTTACTAGTTCCCAGCTCATAAAATTAGCTGAATGCAATGGTTAACAGCCATGCAGAGATTTGTAGAGAAAAAACTCACCGACATCGTGGCAGACAAAGTCTTATGAAAGAATAAAAAGCAGAATATCTGCCCCACATGTCCAGACCAAGCCCCCACATTGTGGGACAGAAATTGAGGCCAATGCGGAAATGAAATAAATTGCAGTTCCACTCTCATCCACTAGGGGCTGGTGTCAGAAACGAGCAAATCCTCATTGATTCTCATGTTAAAAATACCAATTTCACAGCAGAAATAAACATGTTTACAGCCTGGTTCCAAAACATGTTTTTTATTTAAATGATCTAGTTTACACTCATGACAACTCTGAGGGGGGTGAATGTTTTTCTCACTCTTCTGTTTGAGTGTATTAAAAGCCTAAAATTCTGTATAATTAATGAGCATCAGACCCACGTGACCACAGAGCTAGCTCCGGGGAAAGGCCTCAGCCTGAGCCTCGGCCTCACCTGAAAACTGTTCCGTCAGTTTCAGTCTCTCAACTTAGACCGTCAGTTGTGCCGTTTGTGCGTTATGTTTTGGATATTTTTTGTGCAATTGTTGGACAAAATGGCTTGCTGTGACATTAATTGCACTAATAGAGCGTCCAAGGAGTCTCCACTCCATTTTTTTCGGTAAGTAAAATTATATTTATGTATTTTAGGTCACTGCCGAGCTAAGCTTAGATTTTAACATGTACTGTTTAACCATGAAATTTAAATGTAATAGGGTAAAACCCAGTGCATTTAACATAATGCTGCACTTTAGAAAATGGGTTGAAATATAACATGTTGGTGGAGCTGGGTTCCCACTATTGGCTTGTGGAGCTCTCGGGAGACCGATGTTTTCCACCCGGTTCTCCCCTCCCCGCAGCTCGGCGCATCTCTGTCTGATCGCGGCTTCTGTCTGCTGCGCGGGCTGCCAGCTTGTGGAGCTCTGGGATGGAAAGCTTTCCACCTGGTTCTCCCCAGCGGCAGCTGTGCGCATCTCAGATCGCTGTGGCGCTTGTCTGCTTTGCGGCTGCCGGCTTGTGAAGGTCTCAGAGACCTCTGTGTTCCACCCAGTTTTACCCAGCGGTCAGCCCGGCGTATCTCTGACTCAGAAGCTCTGGTGTTGTGCACAGTTAACTCCGGTTGTAGCTAGGTTACTGCCTCCGTTAGCTTAGCTCCCACCTCCGTGTTAGCTTTGGCTTCAGGTTAGCTTGTAGCTAATTCGACCAGGTGTCGTCAGTTGATCCCAGCCTTACAGCCCCACCCTCAGCTCCACCTCTCTTCCCTTTTGTGGAATTGTCCGGGCTTGACGGAACCTGTGACATGGTCAAATTGGCGGTGGTGGCCACCTCCCATTTTAGTACAAAAACGTGTTATTGGAGCCTATGGAAACCCATTGTCCATATATGTATGTGTCGAAGGTCCAGACACAAACAAGTTATAGCCATATGAAGACTTATATGCTTTTTTAATATAATTTTTCGAGGCTACAGGACATGAGTAGCCAGGGGAGACGGCACCAGCTGAGAAAAGGCAACAGCAGGGAGCTGCTGTGCCGACTGCCGTCAAGCCAGCCCTCAGTTCGGAAACGACTGACAAGCCCTCCTTCGAGTTTTACGGGCACAACTACAAGAGAAATTACGGTGACCTCGTTCGAGAGTGTCTTTCAAAATAAAAGCGCAACTGAACTGAACGTGCAAATGAACACTTTTTCTGTATGTGTTCAATTTTGTCTAAGAGAAAACGGCATTTTAATGAAAAAAATTTAAATAAATACTTTTAAGAAAAAGAATGAAAACGATTTAAATAAAATTTTCTGTAACATTGTGTGCAAGAAAAACTACGTTGTTAATGATTTTTGTCTATTTTAAAAGTACTTTTAATTAAAATAACGAACACAATTTAAAGATCTGATGTGACATTTCAAAATAAAGTGCAAAGTAGTCAAAAATGACAATTTTCCCCATATTCAATGGTTAGTTTCTCAAAAAATGTCTGATTGCGAAACATCATTCCACATCAGTCCGGAAGTACACATCGAGTACTACATCTTCCCCGACTTTCATAAAGATCTGATGTGGCATTTCAAAATAAAGTGCAATCCAATTTATCAATAATGACAATTTTCACCATATTCAATGGTTAATTTCTTAAAAACTGTCTGATTGCAAAATATCATTCTACATCAGTCCGGAAGTACACATCGACTACTACATCCTCATCGACTTTCATTAGGATCTGATTTAGCATTTCAAAATAAAGTGCAATCAAATTTGTCAATAATGACAATGTTCACCATATTTAATGGTTAATTTCTCTAAAACTGTCGATTGCAAAACATAATTCCACATCTTTCCGGAAGTACACATCGAGTACTACATCCTCCCCGACTTTCATAAAGATCTGTTATTGGTTTTGTGTTTCAGTTTATGTTGCTCGTCAAAATAAACGAAGAATCTTTTCATCTCTAAAGATGAACAGTGTTACCGCGATCCTTCAGCATTAATTCGCAAACAGTACAAGAGATCCAGTTGCACCTTCATTGCAAGTGGCCGCCGGTTCTGAGGACTGTCATCTCACAGCTTGTAAGCTCTTTCAAATGAATCCAGTAGCTTTGTGCTAAACGCTGCTAGTTTTGAGATGTTTCTTTTATTATTATTATTTTTTTTTTTTTTGTTCATTTGCACAAAGATGTGTTAGATCAGGGGTGTCAAACTCATTTTAGCTCTGGGGCCACTTTGAGGAAAATCTAGTTCCAAGTGGGCCAGACCGGTAAATTAAAACCTGCTTCTCCCAGTCAATGAGAGCGCACCATCTGTAGCGAGGCTTACAGCGCGGGACCATTGCACTCCAACCCTGTCCAGCGCTCCAACGAGTGCGGTGAAAATATCAGCTGCTGTTGTTGCATCCATCATGGGCACCAGCTCAACAAAATCCTCTGTGACGGTCAACATGTCATCAACTCCGCGGATGAAAATCGCCAGTTGAGTAACATCTGTAATGTCCGTGCTTTCATTAATAGCAACTGAAAAAGCATTAAAGGACTTTACTTTTTCCTTCAATTGGCTGTCCAAATCCGCTGAAATATCAGAAATCCTGTCTGGAATTGTGTTTCTGGTCAGGCTGATATTTGCAAAAGCTTGGCGCTTTTCAGGGCACACAATCTCCGCTGCCTTCATCATGCACGTTTTTACAAACTCCCCCTCACTAAATGGTTTTGAAGCCACTGCAATTTCATTAGCAGTCAGGTAGCTAGCTTTCACTGCAGCATCACTGATATCTCGGCTGTGAGTAAACACAGCCTGCTGTTACTTCAGTCCGGCCAACAGTTCATTCACCTTCTCTCTTCTCCGCTGTCCTTCAAATTTGTCATATTTTTCGGCATGAAGATTCACATAATGGCGACGAAAATTATATTCTTTCAGCACTGCAACATGCTGTAAACACACTAAACACACAGCTTTTCCGTTCACTTCCATGAAAAAATAAGGGGATGTCCATTTTTCTTGGAACAACCTGCACTCTGTGTCCACTTTTCTCCTTTTTGACAGAGACATCTTGGGCTGAAGCACAAAATGTAGACGCCGGATTAGATATCGGGGCCAAAACAAAGTAGCTCGTCAGAACACCTGTTGCACTTGGTTGACGTACTTGCCCTGGCTGAGGATAAACGGCTTGCTTGCTTAACACAATGCCTATTACACCATCTAGTGAACGTATTGGGAACAGCAGGTTTTTAATTGAAAAATTAGAGTTTATTTTCACTCTACATTGTAAAGTATGAAAATAAAGTTTATACAACCATTTCGCGAGCCATATTTAACCCATTTGCGGGCCGAATACGGCCCGCGGGCCGTATGTTTCACACCCCTGTGTTAGATAATCTAAATCAGTTATATCTGCATCCCTAGGTTTGATTTTGTTAGCTTAAATCGTGGAGTTTCAGTTCTGGATTATGGCTGGAGATGGGGGGTTTTACCCTCCATCGTTGTGTAGATGTCCACAGTTAGCCGGATGTAACCAATAGCTTTCAAGGGGTCTATGCACAGTTTTCAAACCAGTTTAAAGAGCACCTGCATCTCTTAATAAAATTATCTTTTTATTTATTTTTTTATTTATTTATTGCAGTTTGTTCCAGACCTGAGCTGGATGACAACATCGACACTTCTGGGATCCAGAGGTTCATCAGTCCTGGGGTGGAGGTGGCGCTTTCATGCAAGCAAGGATACACTCCAGTGTTGGGCCCTCGCAAGATAGTTTGCACTGTCAGCGGACAATGGACAAAAACCAAATTCCAATGCATACGTGTGTCTCATTTTTTCATTTGATTATCACGTTTACAAGACATGTTATGGAAAATGCTTTTTTTTGTAATCCATCCATTTCAAACCACTGCACCATTTGGGTTGCCATAATAATTTTTTTCTAAAGTTAAAATGATAAATGTTTTATATATTTGTTTTCATTTTTTATCTTAATCCAATTCTTTGCACGTTTTCTTTTGTAGATTGGAGCGGAATCAAATTTATTTTTAGATTTTAGATCATCTGAAGATTGTTGATTATAATTTTCAATGTAAATGCATTTTATTTTTTGCATCTTTTATAAACTAAAGGTTTTATCTGCGCCTTCTCTATTTTTCTCATGTGCAGCAAAGCTGTGTCCATATCCTGATCCAGTCACTAATGGAGAAATGTACTACGAAGATACAACTTACCAGAGCATGATCAACTACACTTGCAATGAGGGGTAAAGAAATTAAAACCTCCTTGTTCCTTTTTTACTGTTGAATTGCATGTGTGCGAGTGTGCGTGTGTTAAAAAATACTTAGATGATTATATTTCAGGGCGAAATCCAATTTTTTACCATAAAATTGCTGATGTTTACAACCAATTTTCGCCTGGTGTGAGCCTGTGTTTCATTTTTATTTGTTTCATTTGCAAACAACTGACCAGATTTTATAACACTGGACAGATATATTCTGACTGGCTCCAGCTTTTCTGTGTGCCAAGCCAATGGAACGTGGAGTTCATCTGCACCACTCTGCACACGTACGTGATCTAAAATCCCATTAAATGAACCCAGAAAATTAAACTTTCATAATGTTAAAGACTGAATGTAAAAACGTGCAAAAACTGAGCAAGCCATGCAGAAATGCACACATCACATGCTGCATGAAAACCTGAAGAGTTTGAAACATTAACTGTATGTTTTGTTTCTCTTGTTAGCTGTGACATGTGGTCTCGCTCCAATCCCACAGTTTGGGCTGGTCATTTACAGCAGGAGGGTCAGAGGGGGCACCGTCGATTATGGCATGGTAGCAACATACTCTTGTCTGCCTCCATATGCAGTTTTTGGAAAGGCAACTGCTGAGTGCACAGCCTCTGGCTACTGGACCGAGACACCTGAATGTGAAAGTAAAAATTTTTTTTCCAACAACTCTGTTCAGATCCTTTAAACAGCACCTTGTTTTCTCAACAGATGGTTCGTTAAAAAAAAACTAAATAAACAGTCTAATCCATGGCTAAAATTTAAATGATGCCATTTCATAAAATATTTATTGGCTATAGAAAAGTTCCATTTAAAGGGGACAAATAACGCTAAACTTGTTTTTTTCATCATTTTGTTCTCCCATTGGGAGTAGAAGGAGTCACCGCTCATCTGGGTAAGGTGCTGGATCAAAAGTGGAATGAACAAGATAAGAATCCACACACTTCATTCTGCGATGTGAGAGTTTCATTAGTCAAGCTTTCGGTCAGAGACCTTCATCAGGAGTTGTTCACACAAAACAGTCCTTAGTTAAACAGGTCAGTTGATGTCAAACACCTGTGTGGCTGAATACAGCAAAGCATCATGGGAAATAGAGTCTCAGTCAATGAAAACAGTGCACTTAACATTAAAAAATATTCTAAATCAGCTCAAGAAGGGAGAGATTTATACATTGCAAACATCAATCTAAAAAAAGCCATCATTAAGCAAGGCAATGAAATATATAAAAATACAGCAGCATTTGCTTTCTTTAAAGAAACACAGACATCTCAAAATCCGCATTTAAACCTAGTGGTTGAAGTGTTTTCAACGTGTAGCTCCAGAGCAGTTCCCTTTGGCAGAGTTTTTATATCACCTCCTCTATGTAATGAAATATGTTCAATCCCCTGGAATCTGAGTGAAGACACGGTGTGAAAAGTCATTGAAATGGCGTGCTACTGGATAGGACAAGTCTTTTCTTCTAATTGAACTCTGATGTTCACTGATCCTCTGTTTGAGCGGCCTTGTTGTTTTTACAATATAGACTTTATCACAGGGGCATTTTAACAAGTAAATTACATTTTTGAGTTACAAGTAATTATGCTCTTAATAGAGAATTGTTTTCCTGTTCTAGGATGCCGGAACTCAGATGTTTTCACAGTGTTATGGCACTGAGCACAGTTTCCACAGGGATAGTTTCCTTGCTGCAAAGGAGCGAGAATTGACTGTTTTGGAGGGGGCAGAATATTGGCTTTCACTACTTTGTCCCGTAGATTGGGTCCCCTTTTGTAGACAAAACGAGGTGGATGTTGGAAAGCCCCTTTCAGGGCTGGATCCCCAGCCAAGATGTGCCAGTGTTTTAAAATAGTTTGCTTAATTGTATATGCATGGGGGGTAAAAGTAGTGATACATGTTACAGACTGGTGTTTTTCTTTGTTTGTACTTCTTTTTTTCAAAAGTTCAGATCTGGGTTTGGATAGTGCAGAGACATATGCTTCCTGAATACACTGATTAGCGCAGCCTCTGTCTTGAAAGTGTTGCTTTATTTCCAAACTCTTCTCCATATAGTCTTCATCCGAATGGCAAAGGTGCCTTAATCTAAAGAATTGGCTTTTAGGAAGACCATTTTTTAAGGAACCTGGGTGAGCGCTTGATGCGAGTAACAGGATATTGCGATCCTTTGGTTTCTTGTATAATGAGGTGATTAAACAACCATTTTTTATCTCCACCCACATGTCAAGGAAAGGGACACGTACTGGATCATACTGGAGGGAGAATTTCAAATCTGGGTTGCAGCTGTTCAGAAAAGATATAAAGTTCACCAATTCATCATAATCCCCCCGAAACAGGCAAAAGACATCATCCAAATATCTAAACCATTTGAGGATTTTATGGTGGAATAAATTCGTCTCTGGATTAAAAACAGACATCTCTTAAAAACATATTTAAATTGGCATAGTCTGGGGCAAAGGTCGAACCCATTGATGTTCCCTTTAATTGAAGGTAGAAATCCCCAATAAAGGAGAAAAAATTAAGTTTCAAAACTATGGATGCCAATTCAATTATGAATTCATTTGAAGGCAAGTCAGTGCAATCCTGTACATAGAAGCCTAGAGCATCCAGGCCTCTATCATGGGATATGTTGGTATAAAGACTTTTTACATCAAGGGTGACTAATACAACCTCTTTTTCTAGATTATCAATTTCTGAGATTTTATTTATGAAATCTGATGGAAGATTATATACACATGACTTAATGAAATGGTCAACAAAATCTGATAAAGGCTCCAGAAGGGAATCATTGCTGGCTACAATGGGTCTGCCCTTTGGATAAACCAGACTTTTATGTGTCTTGGGTAGCATGTCGAAGACAGGAGTGACAGGATGTTTACAGTTCAAAGAGTCATATTTATTCAGAGATATCCATCCATGTTGTAGGGCCCTTTCGGTATATTCAGAGATTTTTTGCTGGACACCTTGAGTGGGGTTAGTTTTTAGTTTCGTTTAGAAACTGGTATCATTTCGTTGGCGATAGGCTTCTTTTTCATAGTCATCCATATTTTGTATGAGAATTGCACCCCCTTTGTCTGCAGGTTTTATAATGATTTCAGGGTCCTTAGAAAGTTCCTGAATTGCCAACTTTTCATCCACAGAGATGTTGGAGTAACCAAAAGTCTTTTAGTGATTCTCCAGAATTTCTGTCTCAACAATTCTACAGAAAGTTTGTATGGAGGGGTTTGAGCAAATGGGGTTAAATTTGCTTCTTTTTTTGAAGACGAGAGGTTGTGAAACTTGCGATTCAGGGCCATCAAAAATATCTTTAAGATTAAACATTCTGAAGAAGTAGAATAGTCATAGTCGTCGTCTTCCTCTGCTTATCCTGCATCCTGACCAGATGCCCAAACCACCTCAACAGACTCCTTTCGATCCTGAGGAGCAGCGGTTCTACTCAGAGCCCCTCCCGAATGTCCGAGCTCCTCACTCTATCTCTAAGGCTGAGTCTGGCCACCCTACGGAGGAAACTCATTTCGGCCGCTTTTATCCGTAATCTCATTCTTTCGGTCATTATCCAAAGCTCATGACCATAGGTGAGGATTGGGATGTAGGTCGACCGGTGAATCGAGAGCCTGGCTTTCTGGCTCAGCTCCCTCTTCACCACGACAGATCGGCTCAGCATCCGCATCACTGCAGACGCCGAACCAATCTGCCTGTCGATCTCCCGATCCCTCCTACCCTCACTCGTGAACAAGACCCTGAGATACTTAAACTCCTCCACTTGAGGTAGGACCTTTCTCCCGACCCGGAGTTGGCAAGCCACCCTTTTCCGGTCGAGAACCATGGTCTCAGATTTGAAGGTGCTGATCCTCATCCCAGCCGCTTCACACTCGGCCACAAACCTACCCAGCAAGAGCTGAAGGTCAGAGCTGGATGAAGCTAGGAGGACCACATTATCCATAAATAGCAGAGACGAGATTCTCCTGCCACCAAACTCGACACTCCACACCACGGCTGCGCCTAGAAATTCTGTCCATAAAGGTAATGAACAGAACCGGTGACAAAGGGCAGCCCTGGCGGTGTCCAACCCTCACCGGGAACAGGTCCGACTTACTACCGGCTATGCAGACCAAACTCACGCTCCTCTGGTAAAGGGACTGAATGGCCCTTAACAGAAAACCACCCACCCCATACTCCTGGAGCATCCCCCACAGGGTGCACCTGGGGACACGGTCATAAGCCTTCTCCAAATCCACAAAACAAATGTGGATTGGTTGGGCAAACTCCCATGCCCCCTCCATCACCCTTGCAAGGGTATAGAGCTGGTCCACAGTTCCACAGCCAGGACGAAAACCACATTGCTCCTCCTCTATCTGAGATTCGACTATCGATCGGACCCTCCCCTCCAGTACCTTTAGTTTTAGTTTAGTTTATTTGTCACATGCAAGTTAGCACAGGGTCAACATTGCAATGAAATGTGTTTGACGAGCAGCGGTCTCTCAGCAGCATAATACAATAGAAAAAAGAACAAGGTATAATACAGTAAAAGCAAAATATTAGAGAGTCATACTTAAAAGTAAAAGCTTACTAAATAGATAAGTAAGTATAGATGACTAAATATAAATATATCTAAAAAAAAAAGTGAGTAGTAACATTGAAATGAAGTAACCAGTGCAGGTTAAATTTTACTTGTGGAGTTGCAGGGTAACATCTGTATCCTGTGTTGTGTGTGTTTAAGTGTAATGGTTGAGGTGTCGTATGGCTTGGTGGTAGAAACTGTTTTTAAGTCTCGTAGTCCGAGCAGGCAGACTCCTGTAACGCCTGCCAGATGGTAATGAGGAGAACAGCTGATGCGCTGGGTGGCTGTGGTCCTTGATGATGCTGTGTGCTTTCCGGAGGCATCGCTGGAGATAAATGTCCTGAATGGCAGGAAGCCTTGTGCCAGTGATGTGCTCTGCTGCTTTCACCACCCTCTGTAGTGATTTACGGCTGCTGGCAGAGCAGCTTCCATACCAAACTGTAATGCAGCTCGACAGCAAGCTCTCAATAGCACACCTGTAGAACTTTGAGATGATACTCGTGTTCATGCCAAACTTCCTTAGCCTCCTGAGGAAGTAAAGCCGCTGGTGAGCTTTCTTGATAACAGCGTCTGTGTGGAGGGTCCAGGAGAAGTCCTCAGTGATGTTGACTCCAAGGAACTTGAAGCTGCTGACCCTTTCGACCATGACACCGTTGATGTGGATGGGTTGGTGTTCCCTGACTGGTCGTTTCCGGTAGTCCACTATCATTTCTTTGGTTTTGCTGATGTTGAGAGACAGGTTATTGTCCAGGCACCACTCGTGCAATGCCGTCACCTCCTCTCTATAGGCCGTCTCATCATTCCCTGTGATGAGGCCTATGATGGTCGTATCATCCGCAAACTTGATGACGATGTTGGACTCATGTTTTGCAACACAGTCGTGTGTGAACAGGGAATATAGGAGGGGGCTAAGCACACAACCCTGGGGCGTACCTGTGTTTGGGATGAGTGATGAGGAAGTGTGTTTACCCACTCTCACCACCTGGGGCCTGTTTGTAAGGAAGTTTAGAATCCATCTGCAGATCGGTGTTCCCAGGCCAAGGTCGACAAGCTTCGTGGCAAGTTTTGAGGGTATAATGGTGTTAAATGCCGAGCTGTAGTCGATGAAGAGCATTCTTGCATATGTATTCCCTTTCTCCAGGTGAGTGAGGGTGGTATGTGTTCCTAGGGCGATGGCATCCTCTGTGGCTCTGTTTGTCCTATAGGCAAACTGAAGAGGGTCCAGTGTGTCAGGGAGAGAGGAGCAGATGTGACATTTGACCAGCCGCTCCAGGCACTTCATGATGACGGATGTCAGCGCCACAGGACGGTAGTCATTCAGACAGGAGACCACTGATTTTTTTGGGAACAGGAATGATGGTGGATGCTACCTTGGAGTAGACCTTTACAGGGAGGCTGAGCAGTGTGATCCCCCTATATTTGGAACACACCCTCAGGTCACCCTTCTTAAATACGGAGTCACCACCCCGGTCTGCCACTCCACAGGAACTGCCCCCGATGACCACGCAATGTTGCAGAGACGTGTCAACCACAACAGCCCTACAACATCCATAGCCTTGAGGTACCCCGGACGAATCTCATCTGCCCCCGGGGCTCCGCCGCTGTGTAGTTGTTTGACTACCTCAGCAACTTCTGCCCCCGTGATCGGACAGTCCATTCCCAGGTCTCCCGGCTCTGGTTCCTCCTTGGACTGCATGTAGGTAGGATTGAGGAGCTCTTCAAAGTATTCCTTCCACCGTCCGACTATAGCCCCAGTTGATGTTAGCCACTCCCCATCCCCACTGTAAACAGTGTGAGCAAGTTGCTGCCTTCCTCTCCTGAGGCGCCGGACAGCTTGCCAGAACCTCTTTGGAGCAGATCGATAGTCTTTCTCCATGGCCTCACCAAACTCCTCCCACGCCCGAGATTTTGCCTCGGCAACTGCCACTGCTGCACCCCGCTTGGCGCTCCGGTACCTGTCTGCTGCCTCCAGAGACCCACAGACCAGCCACGCTCTGTAGGCCTCCTTCTTCAGCCTGATGGCTCCCCAAACCTCTGGTATCCACCAGCAGGTACGGGGGATGCCACCACGACTGGCACCGGCCACCTTGCGACCACAGCTAGCAACAGCCACCTCAACAATCGCAGAGTGGAACAAGGCCCATTCGGAGTCAATGTCACCCCACTGCTCTCGGGACACGGTCAAAGCTCTGCCGGAGGTGGGAGTTGAAGACCGTCTTGACAGCTTCTTCTACCAGGCGTTCCCAGCAGACTCTCACTGTGCATTTGGGTCTGCCAGGTCTACGCGGCATCTTCCCCTGCCATCTGATCCAACTCACCACCAGGTGGTGATCAGTTGACAGCTCCGCCCCTCTCTTCACTCGGGTGTCCAAAACATACAGCTGCAGGTCAGATGATATGACTACAAAGTCTCTCATCGACCTGCGACCTAGGCTGCCCTGGTACCAAGTGTACTGATGGGCATCCTTATGTTCGGACATGGTGTTCGTTATGGGCAAACTGCACCTTGCACAGAAGTCCAATAATGAAACACCACTCGATTTCAGATCAGGCGGGCCTTTCCTCCCAATCGCACCCCTCCAGGTCAAGCTGTCATTGCCCATGTGAGCATTGAAGTCCCCCAGCAGGACAATGGAGTCCCCTGACGGAGCACTTTCTAGCACTCGTCCCAGGGACTCCAAAAAGGGTGGGTACTCTGAATTGATATTTGGCCCATAAGCACAAACAGTCAGGACCTGTTCCCCGACCCGAAGGTGCAGGGAAGCTACCAACACACAGGCAGAGTGCCCCAGACAACATAGCTCCTAGAATCATTAGTTCACTCAAACTCCTCCACCACAATAAGGTGACGGTTCAAGGAGGAGTAGAATAGGTCTTTTTTTTATCTCGAACGAGTCCACTGTACATGTTGGGACAAAACTGAGTCTTTTGGATACGGCAGAAAATTGATGTGTGGTAAGTACCTTGTTGGACAGGTTGGTTACGGGATCCTCCCCCGCTGGCGGGTGTAGGGTTTGGATCCAGGTGCAGCGTTTCTTCCCCCGCCTCGTTTTCTTCTGTCTTTTCCATGTTGATTGTTTTTTGATGAACTCCTTGTGGATCGGTTGTATCCTCTATTGGAGCTGGATGGGTCTGTATTGCTGAGGGGAACGCTCTCTTCGGTAGTAGTGTCGGAATGATAGGACGTCTGTCGTCTCTCCTATGGATTCCGGGTGTTCTCCTTGTGAAGAAAGTTGTAGATCCTCCCTTTTTGACAGTCTAAGGTATCCCCTCTTGAGCTGATTTAGAATGTTTTTTAATGTTAAGTGCACTGTTTTCATTGACTGATACTCCATTTCCCATTATGCTTTGCTGTATTCAGCCACATAGGTGTTTGACATCAACTGACCTGTTTAACTAAGGACTGTTTTGTGTGAACCTCCACAACTCTTGATGAAGGTCTCTGACCGAAAGCTTGACTAATAAAGCTCTCACATCGCAGATTGAAATGTGTGGATCCTTATCTTGTTCTCCCAATGGGAAAAAAGACATTGATCTGTGTTCTGTCAGAATTCGGTTTTAGGAACTTTATGTGCATAAAACAATCCATTCCTAAAAATCTGCCCCTCCCCCATGGAAAAATGCTCTGGCAGCTTGGGGAGCAGTGGCTCTACTCCAAGCCCCACCCAGATGTTAGAGCTTCTTAGTTTATAGTAGCCTGAGCAGGGGATGAATGGGCGTGGCCAGCTTCAGCTTGTTTTCTTAAAGATACAGAAATCTTAAAATACCTTTCAAATTATTATTTCTGATTATAATCAGTCACTGTGAGTTTTTCCATGCAGTCTCCTGCACCTATGTCCTGCGTTAGCTTCTGATAGAAAATAGAGAGTGAAACTGTAAGATTTGAAAAGCCTGACAGACCTACGTCACACTGTCAACTAACATAGAGTCACCCATCTTGACTTGTGATGGGGAAGGCTGTTGTTTTAGTTTTAAATGTGTAGTTGACTGAAAAAACATTTTTTAATGATTGTTTCTGAGTATATTCAGTCACTCTGAGATTTTCATGCATGCTGAACATAAAAACAGTCATCCACATTTATTTCCTGCGTTAGCTTCTAATAGAAAACAGACGGCTAAATGCTAGGATTTGAAAATCCTCACATATCAATGTCACATTGTGAATTTGCATTCATGGCTCGCCCATCTTGGCTCGGCCCGCCCACAGGAAAGTTTTAAAAATGTTTTTGCAGCAAGAAAAGAGAGCAGAGTGCCTTGGCGGTGGCGACTGTGGCTGAAAGTATCCTGTTAGCTAATCAGAATTTAAGTGTGTGCTTATCATTAATAATAATGAGTAACCCTGTTGTTTTCAGCCCACCACTGGACTAGCAAACTTCTACATTTCAGAACAGAAGCGTAATAGTTTTAAAAAAAAAAATTGATGACTAATGAGGCATTGATCTAAGCTAGAGACCATTGCTAATTCTTTGAATGAATGAGTAAACCACACCTTTAGTGTCTAGGAAACAGCAGAGAACTTCTCGAAGCTAACCTCAAGTATTAGCAACACACAGCAGAACTTCTTCAGGCCTGTGTTATTTCTGCAGATAAAACATCCACGTTGCAAGTCAGTGGTAGAGTCACATTGCTGTTATCCAATCCATGTCCAAATATCAGGAAATAAGACTACAAATCCTGCCGTGTTTTACCACTCTCTCCTGCAGCAGACTTGCCCGCGCTAATCCAAGTGTTTCCGGGCCAGAGTTTGTGGGCTTTTTTTGTCCTGAGTACAGCTTGCAAGGCATTCATTCCTACCAGAGATCACTGCAAATGTACTGATTAAATGAGTTTCCCACACCTTTAAAGTGGCAGAACTCTGAAACGGCTCATTCTGGAAGGTACTTAAACTGTCAAGAATAAAACTGCTGAAGTTGCTTCATGTGAGATGGGTTTAGTTCAAAGAACTTCAGAAACATGTTTTGTATTAATTGTAGAACTATTATAACTCAGTTTTTCTACAGTGGTGATGTGCCCTCCACCTGAGAACATTGAAAGAGGCTACGTGTCAAACAATAACAAGTTAGAGTATGACTTCAAGGAAAAAGTCCGTTATGGCTGCCGGGGTGATTATGTGTTGGAGGGCAGTCTGGAGGTTGTTTGCCAGAGGGATGGGAAATGGTCTGAGAAGCCATCCTGCAAAGGTGGGACTCTGAGCTTTTTCCATCACACTATCAGATGCTGGCTTGTGATATAATCAGTAACTTTTTATCTGTTTTTATTAATGCAGCTCCATTTAAATTATATTGGATGTTTTATTTTTCCTTCATAGCTCCCTGCAGTGTTGGCATTCAGAGAGGAAGAATCTTATATAAAGGTGTAAAAACATGGATCGAGGACTTCAATCCTAACGTTGTCTTGCACAAAGACGTTGTCTCAGTCTACTGCATGAACAAAGTCATGAAATGTGGCTACGCTGTGACAACGCAATGCATGGATGGAACTTTAAATATCCCAGAATGCTTTGAAGGTAAGGCACATTTAATCAGAGAAGATAAAACCGTACAATTTTAAAAATCCTGAAAGCTGTGGGTTGTTCTTCTGGCTCCCTTGAAACTTGAACTAATAGAAACAATAAAATGTTGCTTTCAGTCTGACCGGTAAAGCAAAATTTTGTGGCCATGGAAATTAAAACAAATAAATCAAAGAAAGTTTAGCCAACATGCATCATAAAAACAACAATGAGGCCTGGTCCT
Source organism: Nothobranchius furzeri (assembly GCF_043380555.1). Taxonomy (NCBI): domain Eukaryota; kingdom Metazoa; phylum Chordata; class Actinopteri; order Cyprinodontiformes; family Nothobranchiidae; genus Nothobranchius; species Nothobranchius furzeri. Next base: position 2,059,626 of record NC_091744.1, on the reverse strand, counting down.
TTACTTTGAGCATTGTGCAGACACTCCTAATCTTGTTTTTTGTCATATGAATCCTATTTCAAATTTTAAATGGAATCACACTTAAAAGAACCATGACAAACAGATTTAACTTACTTTATTTGTGTGTTGTGTTTTTACAGAACCCAATGCGATTAACTACACCGTTCATTCAAATTTACTCCCATCAGAAATTGAACAGTGCTGAAACAGTGGCTGATGAGTCTGCGACAGTTTCGAATAAATGTTGTTTTTCTGTCGATTCAATAAAGAATATACTTCGACTAACTTGTCCGTCCATGAACGTAATTGGATCACACATACTCAAATGACTTGTTTTATTAAGTGTGTGTGTGTGTGTGTGTGTGTGTGTGTGTGTGTGTGTGTGTGTGTGTGTGTGTGTGTGTGTGTGTGTGTGTGTGTGTGTGTGTGTGTGTCGCCCTGTGGTTTTATTTTGTGATGTCAGTGACAACGTGCTAAGAAAAGAAAGGCTCCCTTGTAAGGATTCGAACTCACGACTGCATCAAAGGCGTCATTCTTTTGGTTTTTCGTGCTAAACAGCGCCCCCTAAAGGTTCAAGTGTGAACGGGAAGCGATTCGTTTGGACATTCTCGCGATATTCTGCGAGATCCACTTTCTTCTCGTCCAGCATGGCTGCGTTGTGTGAGGGGTACACGTTGTGCGGACTTGTTCCAGCTCAAAATCGGTTATGTTCGGGTCTTCGGGGGATCGAAGAGGAGAGAGACAGCGACCATGTCATCGTGACGGAATCAACTAGATGCGCGACGCTCTACAAGGTAACATTTAGACTCCTTATTGAGAATACTTGCGACCTGGGCCAGCTGATCAGTCAGTGAACTCGTGTTAGCATACTCGACTTGTTTCAAAGACAGTCCCTGATTCAGCACATGCGATAACACAGATACAATAAATGTTTGACATGGTACACATTTTAATGTCATTTAAAGTGGGAACAACGCACCACTGAGTTTGCAACATAGCCTCAAAAACAGCCAAGAATAAGCTAATATTAGCTGTGCTGAAATCATGCACATTCGCCTAAAGACATATCAGTCGTTACTAGATATATAAATAAAGTAGTTGTGTTGTAAACTTTTTAAAGAGTCCGTTACTAACATGTTTTCTTCAGAAGTGACTCTTTGCTCTTGTGTTTTGGCAGGTGTCAGACCAGAAGCCTCTGAGCAGCTGGACAGTGAAACAAGGACAGTCTCTGACCAGTTCAGCTGTTTTTAACACTAAAACCAGCGAGTATGTAGCGGTGTCGGACAACAAGGTCAGTTTGAGCTGTGAGACATCCTGATCAGGCTGTTTTACGTGCCAAAAGTGTGTCCCTTTAATAACATTTGCTGAATTAGTTTCCAGTTTTTGTTCATCTGTCCTTCAGAGTTTCAGGTTTATTCTCAAGGCAACTTAAGTCGTAACTGTTGCTTTTGTCACGATTTCCCTCTTTGCATGATCTGTTTTTTTAACCATACAATTTAAGTGACACATCCTACAAGTTCGACGCATAATAACTGATTTATTTATTTCTCCTCGATTGTATTTCACATTATTCTCCTTTTATTCCAGGTGATACGAATATGGAAGGAAGAAGACATACTGTTAGACAAGGCTTTCAAAGCAACGGTAAGTTTGCAGTAATAATAATTACATAATACCAGAAAATGCAGCTTTTCCCCATCACCTCACATTTTAAAGTCTCGTAGGACGTGTTGACAACTTTGAATGCATCTACGTTTTCTGGTTCTGTGTTTTTTCTGAGCAGGTGTCGGCGGATGTCTGGATGGTGCACTGTCCACGAGGAGGAGAGCCTGTGGTTTTGTTTCAAAGAGGAGATGTAAGGCTTTTGGACTCGCTGCTGGCTGCTCCCCACCAGCCCGTACAGGAGGTCCTGGCTCAGGAAGAGTCCATCAGGTGAATATGACGATACGAAGATTTCATACATTTTGGCTCACAAGAAGAGGTTGACCAACTCTTTTTGGTTTGAAGCCATTTATAATTTTTCTGTATGCTTATAGTCTTGTGCATAACAAGCTTCACTTATTTTTGAGTGACTTATTCTGGCATCCAGTGTCCAGATTGATGGGTTTTGGGTTTTTGTGAATTTTCAGTCACATAGAGAAGATTCCACTTTGTACATGTTTTTTTTTTATCTTTAGGTGGAGCACCAGCATTGTGACAGAAATGCAACAAATGGTCATTTTCACAACTGAACTGGTAACTTTATTAATATTTTCTCAAACCAACTTCCTGAACATGAACTCTTTGTTGTCCCTGCACCATGGTGGTGGTTTAGGTTTGTAATGATTTGTTTCTGCCCACAGAAAGGAGATCATTTCCTTTGCCTGCAGAGACTGAACCCAAATTCTTTACAGAGGTACCACCTGGAGAGGGAGGAGCCGGGCCTCTCACCCCTCAGCTTCTCAACCTCCTACAGGGATAAACACATCTGCCTGCTGTACCTCTGTAAGCCCTAATTCAGTGTTTGCGTCTGACCAGGTGTCTGTTTAATAAATGATCTAAGTTTCTTTTACTTGTTTGTCCTCATTCAGACCCTAACGGTCACGTGTATGAGAGTTTGATCTCTGTTCGGGGTTCAGGAGCCGGCGAAGGCTCCGAAGCGCTCTCGCTGCCGCGTAGTCTGATCCTGAGTCTTCCTGTGGGCGATGACCTGCTGGAAGCAGCTGCAGCCGTCGTCCTGGACGATGCTCACGTAGCTGTGGTGGGGGTTCCACACCCTTGTGCCGGACCCGGTAAAGGTAAATGGAGATTGTGTCACCTGGGTAAAAGAGTCAAAAAATGTTTATTCGTTTAGCTAAAGACACTGATATGCTACTAGATTTAGTGACTAATGGATTTCTTTCTTCAAATCAAGTACAATTAATACATTAAATCTCTGTTTCAAGGAACAAAGTCCCTAATATTGTGGAGTGTAGTTAAAAAATTTTGCCTGCAGACTTTAGCGGGCTGTTGCTCCAAGACAAAACTCTTTGTGTGTTTCTTACTTGATTTATGACTCCATGTGTTTTCCTTCATTTGATCTGTTTGGTATTATCTTTAGTTATCGTTTTCACATAATCAAGTAATCATTTAAATAATTTAGCATCACAGCAGTGCTTCTTTTCTTCTCCAGATCAGTTATTCCACTTTTTTGGCTTGATTTTGCTACTTAAAACACCCTAAATGAACCGGAATGCTAAGCTAATACAGCTCTGGTCATAGACTGCAGTTTCTGATGGTTTCTCTGTCCTCGTCAGACTTTCTCTGCATCTGGAACACAAACTTTCAGACGCTTCAAGCTGGTAAAGAAATGGCGGGTAAACTCTACGGGCAGGTAGGAATTTATTTTTTTTCTGTTCAACTTTTTTATTGTTATTTAATGAAATGATGATAAAATCATAAAGGTGATTTTTAGCAACACTACCAACCACAGGTCACAGACGGGCCAGGGTTCCCTGTCCTCCCAGCTGATGGAGGACTGTATGACTTTGGTAGATCATTGCTTCTGCTCTCCACTGTGAGGAGGCGCACCACCCCTCCTCACAACTATACAGCAGTTTACAAAACCAACAACTGTTGCATGAGTTCACCAGCGGTATGGAACTAGGATTGGGACAATATTACATGTAACTTGTACCAAGCTTTGTAACCTGTAACGTGTTTTGTAACTAACTTTCGTTTTGTAACACGTAACATTTGCTACCTAACATGAAGCTTTGGTTTTGTAACTTGTAGAAAACAATCAATGTTCGAGTTTCAAATCACAACTCACAAAACACACATCTCAGTCTACAAGTACAAAACATTTTGTCTCAATTCTATCTTCCTTCCCAAAGAACCAATGACAGGCTTTGTCTGACCAGCCAATCATGAGTCTTGGATTCCTGTCAAAGACAATTCCTGTTGGAAGGAAGCTAGAATTAGGACAGAATGTTTTGTACTTGTAGACTGAGATTTGTGTTTTGAAACTTGTACATTGATTTTTTTTCTGCAAGTTACAAAATAAAAGTTTCATGTAACATGCCGAAGTTACGTGTTACAAAATGAGAATTACATGCTACAAAACTAAAGTTACGTGTTACAAAATGAGAATTACATGCTACAAAATTAAAGTTACGTGTTACAAAATGAAAGTCACAGTTACAAAACATGTTACAAGTTACATGTAATATTGTCCTAATCCTAGTTCCATACAGCTGTAGACTGGTGCCCTAAATCGTCTCATTAATGCTTTTGTTATTATTTCTCTCTCTGATATAGCTGTGGAGTTATTCAAACAAGTTGTTTATTCCACATGGGAAAACCCTGTCCGTTATACCGTTTGCGTGTCCCAAATCGTGTCTCGCCTCTGCTTTGGGGAAACTAAAGCAGGCCAGGGCTGAAGGTGAGTGAACACTTCTTTGCTGCTTCACAAAGCAAATGGTTACAAAATTCTGAGTAAATTCATGAAACACAATCAGTGTGGAAGTAAAATCCGACAATACTTAGGATGCATCAATAGTTTTTTATTTCCTGTTTTACACATTAAACTAACACTTAAAGTGACATTGTGTAGTTTTTACCATTAATCTCTGGAAATATCCATTGAAATGTTGTAAATGAATTAAAAGGTACCTAGTTGATGAAAAATATTGGCAGTTTTGTAACATATAACCGTAAAAATCTGGTCTAAAATACATGGGAGCGGGTCTAAGTCTCTGGGTGACACCATGTTGGATGCCATGCTTCCTTCTACGGAAGCCCATGAGGACAGAATGCATTTACTGATTTGTAACAAATGGTTACAAATCTTTCAGCATTAATAAACGTTGTTCTTTTACACATTTACCTCTTTACTTATTATAAGTGATGAAAGGGCATCTGATGTTCTTGTTATTTTGCTGGAGGTTGCACACTCAAGGATCTGTTGGTAAGGTCTTACTTGAACACAAAAATATTGCTTGCTTGCAATGATTTGGGTATCTACTGCCCCCCATTGCCAGGGACAATACACACTGTCACTTTAAGTTTCCTGCTTCTCCCCCCACTGGTTAAAAGCAGAATACAAACTGTTGTAAACAACCCTGCCAAAGCCTGTAGCCAGTGCTACAAGCCAATAAGTAAAAAGATCCACACTGACAAAAAAAATAATCTTATTACCTACAAGTCAAGAAGCAACAAAGCCAGGTCATCATCAGTCTGATTTTATGGTATCTTTCATAAAACAATGGCGCCGTAAAGCAGAAGCAGCATCAGGGAGCATTTGGTTGTTCAGAAGTGGTCAGCTTGTGGCGGTAATGTGTTTTTCACAAAATATTGCAAGACTGTGGTTTAAAGGGTGTGTGGGGGGGTGGTCTCTGTGCTGTCGACGCGCTGTCACAGACATTCTTTTAGCTTTGACATAACTTGTTTTTTATCCTGATTGAAGCAACGCTCTTTGTTTTTTTTCACAAGCCTCTTCAAAGGTGTCTGTCTTCCACAGTATCTGTGAACTGTCTGGTGATTTGTGCTTCAGCTCTAACGACCAAATGATCCCAGATCTCTGCATCGCTCCAGTTTGCCATCTCCGCTGATTCTGTTTATAAATGCAAAACTGGCTGGCCATTTTTAGTAGGGATGTCCCATTCCGATATCGGAAGTAATTCGATATCGACCCAAAAACACTGTCGGATTATATCGGACTGCATCAGAAATCTCCGATATAAGCAGTTTAAGGTTCACATTTTAGTAACCAATGGTTAAAAAAAAAATTTTTTTTTTTACTTACTTACTCTTATTGGATCTTGTTCTCCAGCTTGATCAAGCCGTCATACATTCCACACTAGGAATTTAAATAGGTAAAAGTATGTGTGACTTGTGCTGATTTCATATCCGATTGATATCGGTATCTGTCTATACTGCAGGCTGCAATATCGGTATCGTATCGGAAGTGAAAACGTTATATTGGGACATCCCTAAGTTTTTGTTTCATTTGCAAAATTGTTGCCTGCCAGGGCTCGGCTGACATTCCACTCGCATCGCCATGTCGCCGCGGCGTTTTCATAAGACACACCATGGCGGCAATATTACCCGGATTTGCCGCCATGGTGTGTCTTATGAATGAGACCGTATCCCCCCATAGCTCCCTCAGCTAGTGTAGGCTGATCCAATGTTCACACTGGTTTTAGCTCTATGCTTTCTCTCCGAAGACATTGCTCTCTTGCTTATTCTCTTCCAGGCTCCGCCATGATGCCAAGAAAAAACAAAATTCTTCTTCTTTTTTTAATCGATGGTCGTTAAACTTAAAAAGCTAACTTCTTCCTTTTATACCAGCTACTGGCAACGTAAACAGCTAATGTAGTTAAGCAGGTAGAGACGTCCCACTAGTAAATCTACCCAAAGCAAAACAGCGTTAAGTGCAGTTTTAGGTCTGCAGAGTGCTGTTCCATGTGAGGTTGTTTAAGTTTCTGCCTCAAGAATTACTGAAACCAGTTTGAAAGCAATGGCCTAAAGTGTTCAGAACTCTTTATTATTGCTTTAATGTCCTCTCTCCGTCGACTTTCTCCACCAGATTCCAGACCTCCGGCTTTGGTGCCCTCTTGGAACAACATTCTGCACGGAGAAAAGCATCAACCTCCTAAAACAGCGGAGATCAGGAAGACTGTAAGTTGGATTACTGATGAAGATGCTGGATTAAATGGTGTGAACGCCACACAGCTTGAGCAGTGATGGTTCAATAGTTTAGCAGTAATAGGAGTAGTAGTTATGTGATCTTTAAAATATTATCTTGGGGCGACGGTGGCGCAGGAGTTAAGTAAGTAAGTAAAGTAAGTAAAAGTTTATTTATATAGCGCCTTTCTCAGATATAAATCACAAAGCGCTGGAGTTAAGAGCTCGCCCCGTAATCGAAAGGTTGCAGGTTCAAGCCCCGCTCAGTCTGTCGCTGTCGTTGTGTCCTTGGGCAAGACACTTAACCCAAGTTACCTGCTGGTGGTGGTCGGAGGGACCGGTGGCGCCGGTGCTCGGCAGCCTCGCCTCTGTCAGTGCGCCCCAGGGCAGCTGTGGCTACGTCGTAGCTCATCCCCACCAGTGTGTGTGTGTGTGTGTGTGTGTGTGTGTGTGTGTGTGTGTGTGTGTGTGTGTGAGACAGTGTGTGTGTGTGTGTGTGTGACTGTGTTGTAAAGTGCCTTGGGGGGTTCCAGGACTCTAGAAGGCACTATATCAAATACAGGCCATTTACCACTTATTTTCTATACAGAGAACCACTCGTAGGACCCAGTCGTCACCTTGTTTAACAACTGACCAAGTACTAGAACTGATCAAGGTATGGGCCAACATTTCTATATGTTTTCATAAATGGCTCACAAAAGATATAGATTTGTAGAAGTATAAAAGATGTGCCTCCTGCAGACAGCATCAGCAGAAGAGGTCAAAAAAGAAGTGGAAGGCCTCCTGACCAGGCAGGACGTCCAGGACCTGCAGCTGTCTTTGGGGCAGCTAGCAGTAACCCTCGTGTCCCGAAGCCTGGCTGAGCCGGCTTTTTATACTCCCAGCACCCTGCAGCAACTGGTACACACCCAGTGCCTCTGTCACAGGTCGGTTGGATGTGGAAGTTGGATTAAAATATAAAAAATATGTCCTTTTCCACCTAAAAGAAGAGGAGTTTAACATGTTGTGTTTTTAGTGAATGTAGCTCTCCTTTCACGTTCAACAGCATCTGCCCTGATCTGGTGGCTCTGGCTCTTGAGAAGAAGGATTACTTTCTGTGTCAGCTCTGCTTACAGTTCTTCCCCGACATCCCAGAGGTGATCACATGCGCCTGCCTCAAGGCTTTTATCAGGTGAAGCACTTGCTTGGCCCTTATCTAATTTCTACAGATAAACACTTTAATTTGAGACTTTGATGCGACCAAGTCTGTTAAAGATAAATAATAATAGTTTGTTTCCTTTGATTTTCTTAGTTTGCCAGACGCAGATGCTGAGAGGTTGAGTCTAGAGCCTGACGGGGTGTCTTTTATGCAAATACTAATCTCAAGAGAGCACGATCAGGTTGGCCTGCAGAACGGATTTACTTCTACTTCCTGTGAGGATGAGGACGCCGGAAGTGGTCAGCAGAGAAGAAGAAAAGACGAGGAGAATGCCAGAAATCCACCAGAACCAGTTTGTCCAGTGGGGGTCCACAAAGCAGCTCTAATGTATCCCAAACACAGATCTTATGCGTAACTAATGTGAGGATTTGACAAAAAAATGTCTCATTAAAGAGATCTTAACTGAAACTCTTTAGAAATGAGGTCCTGCAGGCGGCATACAGCGACACGTTCCTTCTCCCACACCTTAAGGATCTTTCCTCTCAACACGTCATCGTGAGTAGCAGCTAGTTCCAGTTCAGCCTCCAAAACGAACCACAAAGTGCTAAATCTGCAGTTTTCTGTCATCCGTGCAGCTTTTCCTCCAGTACCTGCAGTTTCTTTACCAACAATATTCTCTTGAAGCTTTCCCACAGAAGCACAGCTTCAGGTCACCAAGTCAGAATCAGGTGTGTTTCCCGTTGACAGAATAAGTGTTGACTCACCACTGGATGCAATAAATCAGATTCTGCTGATCTGGATTTTTGTTTGAGTGCAGATCATGGATTGGGTTTGCATGCTGTTGGATGCCCATTTCACAGTTCTAGTGATGACTCCAGAGGCTAAAGGCTTATTGCAGAACCTTCACAGATTTGTTGATTGTCAGGTAACCCCCTCAGACATTGTCTCTTCTCTCGTTAACGGGCTTTTTAAAGTTTCTCCAACACCAGGAATCCTCCTCTTGTGTCCAGGTGAAGCTGTTTCTTCAGCTTGGAAAGATCGAAAGTAGCCTCCAGCAGATAAATGAGATGAAGGTGAAGGAAGACGTCGGGGCGTACTCCATCGAGGTCATCGAGCTGTTTTAGACAAGTGAATAGGAGTATTTTAATCAATTTCCACTCTTTCTGACTCACTGGGTTACAAACTGTAAGTGGTCCAGGAATCCAGGTCTTTTACCGTTTATGGTAAAGGATGGAATACCGTTGGCGCTGCGACAGCTGCACATGTCTGTGAATCCTTTTGTAAATGCGTTTCAGCTCCTTGAATGTGTTTTGCATGTTAATTCGGTGTCTGCTTACGTCAGAATGGCTATTTAGTGAAATACGGACTAATGCCACCCACAGGCACCAATAAAATAAAGTTTTTTAAACTATTATAATTGTGACATAACATCAACCACAAAAGTCAGTGTTTTTGTTAGAATACATCTACGTGTAAATCTGTTTTTTTTTTTTTTACATAGAACTAAGCCTGTTGAATATGCAGTTTGTGTGACATTATTTCTATGAAAAGATGCTGCACAACGCCATGTTAGTGAAATGGTCATTAATCACTTGTAATTCAAATCAGTACATTGTTTTTATGCCTTTATACAAAATGTTCTTTAGATAGTCCACAACTCCAGACATTTAAGGCAACGAATTCTGGATAAAAAGTATTAGAAACTCATTTGAATAGAGAAAAAACACCATGGTCCAGAGGTTTTCACATTTTTAGGCATCTAATCCTAGCCTGACAAGCCAGACTATATATGTGAATATATAGTCTGGCCACGACCATAGACGCCACGACCCATTGAGGGCTTTCAGTCGTGGGGCGGGCTCTACGGTTGTCTTTCAAACTTTCTGCATGCAATTGGATAGCACTAGGACCAATCAGAATAACGAACAACGTGACGTAATCACAGCGACGGAAAAGCTCAGGGAGGCAGCAATGGCATCTAACATCAATGATTTCTGTCGTTTTTGTATGAAAAACATGCGAATATCAGGTGTACTGGGACATTGCACTACCTTGTTTGATAAAAATAAGAAGCCGCCAAGTATACCCGACAGACTTTTGCTCGTTGGATTGGAGATTAAAAAACGATCAGGGAAGTCTAACCGTGTCTGTAGGGGTTGTGTCTCTACGTTATCAGGAGTGGAAAAATATCTTTCACTGTATTGGAGATGGGTGGAAAACGAGAAGGACGATGAATCCTGTGCAAGAGAAAGCGCGACAAACTCCGAAAAAAGAAACCGAGAACCGTCTCCTCCTAAAACTCCAAGGGCACTGAAAAGGTTTTGCCACAAAGCTACAAGTCCAGGAATAAATAATGTGAGAAGGAGTATTAATGCGGTAAGTTTGCTAGGCTACCACTTCTCATATACAAGTATATAGAGGTGATCTGAAACAGTACCGAACTACCTTAATTAATTTTATTAGTTAAGTTCATTATTGTCGTGATTGATGCTAGCAAGTTAGCCTTGAAATTTTGACTTTGCATAATGTGTCCTAGCTAATGTAATCTGTGAACTACAACAATATCATTAATCAGAGGGCTCCTATTACCCAGGCACGAGACCGCAGTGACAATGGAAGCCTCTACAATCTCTTAGTTGGCATATAATATATTAATGTGTATGCAGCCTCCATGCATATGTTTTATGTGCTGTTGTCTGCTTCACGTCATGAGAAATAGGTTACTTTGTGTTGTGTGTGCGTTTTCTGTGAAACATCGTGAGCTGGCCTTCCATAAATTCCAAATAATCTACATGACATTAACCGTGTGTGTGTGTGTGTGTGTGTGTGTGTGTGTGTGTGTGTGTGTGTGTGTGTGTGTGTGTGTGTTGAAGAGGCTGTGATGTGTGAGTCATTCTATGAAGTGTGTCTAACCTTATTTTACTATCTTTCAGGCCATCACCAAGCAGAATGTATGTGACACCGAGGAGTCTACGATAGTGGAACATATCACTAACAGGAAATGGGCAGCAGCGGCTAAGTTCATCATGAACCATAAAGACTTAACTCAAGAAGTAAAAAAAAACATACTTTCACTGCTTGAGAATGAGTGCAAGACAATTTGCAACCCCAACAACAATTTCATTTTGTGGAGGTCATCGCCAGAAGATCTGAAGTCCTTCTCATTTGACAAGCTTGAATCAGACCTACAGCGTCTGTCACCACTTCTGTTCTCTATCTTTGCTACCATCTGCAACAACTCCAGTCCTGTCATCTGTGCTGCTTCTGCTACTTTGCAACGCAAGAATTTGGTCTAGTTCACTAGGCTAATCTAATCCATGAAATTACAATTGCAAAAGAGTTGTGACCCCTTATTGTTGGCTAGGCTGAGCAAGTACTGCTAAAAAGTAAATTAAAGATAAAAACAAATAGTTTCTACCAGTTATTGCAATTGTGGAATTTTATTTTTTGTAATTGCAAATATATTCTATTGGGAATCAAGTTCAAGCTTAATGTTTTCATTTAAAAGGCATTTGAACAAAAGGATAGGTTTAACATTTTAAGAATGTAGATGATAGCAACAAAACTTGAGTAAAAAAAAATCTTGTCCTGTACTGGCCTCATGAATTAGACCAAGATCTTACCTTGTAAAATTTATATATATGCATGTAACTTCTTAATGCAATTATCTAATCAACCAACCACATGGCAGTTGCTTTAATGTATTTAAGGGTGTGGTACTGGTCAAGACAATCTCCTGAACTCCAAACTGAATGTCAGAATGAGAAAGAAAGGTGATTTAAGCAATGTTGAGAGTGGCATGGTTGTTGGTGCCAGATGAGTATTTCACAATCAGCTCGGTTACTGGGACTTTCACGCACAGCCATTTCTAGGGTTTACAAAGAATGGTGTGAAAAGTGAAAAACATGCAGTATGCGGTAGTTTTGTGGGTGAAAATGCCTTGTTGATGCTAGAGGTCAGAGGAGAATGGGCCGACTGATTCCAGCTGATAGCAATTTTGACTGAAATAGCCACTTGTTACAGCTGAGGAATGCAGCAAAGCATTTGTGAAGCCACAACACACACAACCTTGAGATGAATGGGCTACAACAGCAGAAGACCCCACCGGGTACCACTCATCTCCACTACAAATAGGAAAGAGGGGCTACAGTTTGCAAGAGCCCACCAAAATTGGACAGTTGAAGACTGGAAAAATGTTGCCTGGTCTGATGAGTCTCGATTTCTGTTGAGACATTCAAATGGTATTGTCAGAATTTGCCGTAAATGAGAACATGGATCCATCATGCCTTGTTACCACTGTGCAGGCTGGTGGTGGTGGTGTAATGGTATGGGGAATGTTTTCTTGGCACACTTTAGGCCCCTTAGTGCCAATTGGGCATTGTTTAAATGCCACAGGCTACCTGAGCGTTGTTTCTGACCATGTCCATCCCTTCATGACCTCCATGTACCCATCCTCTGAAGTCTACTTCCAGCAGGATAATGCACCATGTCAAAAAGCTTCAATCATTTCAAATGGGTTTCTTGAACATGACAATGAGTTCACTGTACTACAATGGCCCCCCACAGTCACCAGATCTCAACCCGATAGAGCATCTTTGGGATATGGTGGAACAGGAGCTTCGTGCCCTGGATGTGCATCCCACTAATCTCCATCAATTGCAAAATGCTATCCTATCAATGTGGGCCAAAATTTCTAAAGAATGCTTTCAGCACCTTGCTGAATCAATGCCACGTAGAATTATTCAACAGGACAGAAGTTAGAATTGTTTATATATTTTAGCTTTCTTGTAATTATATATTAATATTTCACTGTATTAACAATCTAATATTATCTGGGACACCCCTAAAGTGGTCTGTACCATGTGTTAGCTACCAATTGTCACGTGACCATGTTGACGTTGATTATTAATATCGTAGTTATTTAATCCTCTGGAGGTCTTTCGACCGTGTTTCAGTCGTGTTTCTCATTTATAGGTCGATGGTTTCAGCCACAAGCAGTTCAACTCAAAATAAGTACCAGATAGTTTTCACTTTTCCTTTTAAATGTTTTTACCATTAAAAACATGTTAAAGAGTAACTAAACTCCAAAATAACCTTTTTTGCTTATAAACTGTATAACTGGATCTTTACAAATCAGTCTGTCTTTTTCTGTGCATTTTTTGACATGTTTGCGTAAACTTGATTCAGTCTAGAATCTAGGTCTTAAAATGTCTTAGTGCTGCCCCCTGTGGGTTGAACTGTGACTACTGCATTTTAAATTTGTGATTGACCAGGGCTGGTACAATTCATGTCATCAGTACAGTCTCCTCCCACTCCCCCTCCCTCCCGGGATGGAAATTCCCAACACTTGGCCATGCCACTCCATCCCTCCTGGCAACGCCCACTTTCATAGCATTTTTCAAATCTTGACTAAGGGTGGAGTTACGTTTTCTGATGGTGTGCAGTCCCTCTTTAAGTATCTGTGGGTTGATGCTAACATTGTCAAGCTAAAATTTTGGGTTTTCTTTTCAATATATCGTGTTAAGGGTGTGTAGTTGACGTTTCTTTACTATATTGCATCTTGCTCACCCAAAATAAGTAAATAAAAGTTATTTTCAAAATATGCAAGTAACTATTACCTATTAAGCCAGGCGTGTCCAGAGTGCGCCTGTTTGCAGCCTGCGCAGTGGTTTTGCGCGGCCTCCAATTTTGATTTTGTCTCCCTCAGCCTAGTTTAACCCTCAGCCTAGGCCTTAAGTTGAGTTTTTTTATATTGTGTGTAGTTTAAGAAATGCAAATAAAATATCACAATTTTAGCTATGTTTAATCATAAGTAAGTCACATTTTAGTGGCACATGAGGACTTTTGACATGGTGATTTGACTCTTTCAAAGTTTGGTCTCCCCTGTGCCAAAGGCTGGAGTTAGAGTAAATACTTGTTCATGATTGGCATTGATCCAGCATAAAACCAGCAAATGAGTATTTTGTAATTCTTTAGTACAAAACAGTATTTCTCTGCTTTTAAAAGTTTTGTTGCTGTCCAGGAATTAATGTGATTTAGAGGTGAATCTGCATAAATTAGAATATCAGAAATTTTTATTTAATCAAATCAATTTAAAAGGTTAAAATAATGAGATAGAATAATTACATACAAAGTAAAATATTCCAAGCCTTTTTTTGTCATAATTGTGATGATAGATGATTCAATAGGAAAGGGGTAGAATGCCTCCAGGATAGAGAGGAGGTCCTGCCTCAAGTGGAGTTGATCGGGGTCTTGTTCACAAATGACGGAAAGATGCAATCAGGGTCGGATTATCATTTTATGGGCCCCTGGGCACAATGTGCTTAGGCTTGTCTCCTGTCTCCTTCCTTGTCTTGTCTCCTGTCTCCTTCCTCCTCTTGACTCCTGGCTCCTTCCTCTTCTTTTTGTTTCCTTGTTGGTCTCCTCTCTTGCCTTCAGAAAAACTGCTTTCTGTTAGTAAATTCATTTACAATGTCATCAAAGTCCAGATTCCTGACAAACTGAGATTCAACAGCCATCAGTGACAGTGCACTGAGGCGCTGTTGAGTTTGTGTTGTTCTCAGTTCATTTTTTATTCTTGTGAAAATTGTTCCCCTTCACAGTTTGTAACTGGTAGCAGGCGCTTTGCAAGCGTTTCAAAAGTGTGGGGGATGTTGTCTGTGCCTAAAATAATTTTATGTTATTCATCTTGTTAGTTTAATTTTCACAATAGCGGAGCAGGTGCGAACTTAAGACGCGTCACGCACGTCTCCGTTTTAAACATGTTTAAACTGTTCAGAATACAAGTCCAGGCTCTGTCTCGTTAGATTGGTGCGACTAAAGTTTGTACTCAATGAAATTTTTACATTAAACCATGTTGAAAAGGTAAGAAAAGGATCCGCTCCGATCAGCGCAGCTCACACGGTGGACAGTGATGGTAAATGGCCTGTATTTGATATAGCGCCTTCTAGAGTCATGGAACCCCTCAAGGCGCTTTACAACACAATCAGTCATTCACCCATTCACACAGGTGGGGATAAGCTGCGATGTAGCCAGCTGCCCTGGGGCACACTGACAGAGGCGATGCTACTGAGCACTGGCGCCACCGGTCCCTCCGACCACCACCAGCAGGCAACTTGGGTTAAGTGTCTTGCCCAAGGACACAACGACAGCGACAGACTGAGCGGGACTCGAACCTGCAACTTTCCGATTACGGGGTGAGCACTTAATTCCTAATACTCCTTAACCTAATACTTCCGCTACTGGGAGGCGAACCTGCGCAAAACTGCATGACAATCTGACTCCATAACCACTTCACCACCACATCTGATAAAAAGCAAGTGGCGTTACATGTAATTGTGTGTCTCTGTAGATGCTGTTTGGTTTTTCCGCCGGTGTCTCAGTAGAAGTCATTTCAGAAATAATTTGTCAGAAAATTCACAGACCCGCTTTGGAGGAGGAGACCAAATTGAAGCTGAGATGGGAGGAAAATGCATGAATGAGGCCAAAAATGGCTTTGGTGTGTTTCTTATGAGGAAATGACGATATAACATGATAAAAGGTTCCAAAAGTTAGATTTTTAATTATATGGAACCTTTATAAAACCTTTACAAAAACTGTTCAATTAACTTCTCAACTCCTTCCTCAATCTTGCATTTTAGATGATATTAGCTATAACACCCTCTTTGGTTCCAGAATGCTATCAAGTCTGACAACTGGAAGGAATTGGACTGACTCTGATGGAATGGGCGGGGCTGACTCTGGTGCAGCTCCACCTTCTGGTGCAGCTCCGCTCCGGTGTGGCCGACGCGCGGTGCGCACTCCGCTATTTTTGCGGTCGGTAGAGCTTTTTTAACTGCAGTTCAAAGGTAACTCATAAGGTGAATATATATGAAGCCATGTAGCAGTTTTTCTTTAGGATTGAGAGGAGATGCAGGAAGATGATACACAGACAGGACAGAAAAATAGTCAAACAAAAACAAGTTTGTTTATACCTGGTGGTTGCAACAAACAGACACCATTGAAGGTCATCAGAAGTGAGGAACAGAAAATTAAACGATTCTTTCAATGTTTAGAGCAGCAGGAACTCTGAGAGGCTGCAGGCACATCAGTGAGTTTGCGCTGCTGAACAGGGGGAGGGGAAAGAGGGCTGAAGCAGGAACAGTAAAGATGCAAAAACTACCGTTGTTAAAAGAGATGTGTGTTAACTTAGAACATGTGGGTGCAATTTTAATTACTTCTCAACATTTTTCTCCAACGTTAAGACTTCTGCACAAAATAAAAAAAAGACTGCTGAAAGAACATGATTGTGAGTACAAGCAGCCGAAATGAGTTTTCTCTGCAGGGTGTCTACTAGGCTCTCCCTTAGAGATAAGGTGACAAGATTGGTCATCTGGGAGGGGCTAGGAGTAGACCTGCTCCATCACATCAAAAGGAGCCAGGTGATGTGGCTTGGGCACTTGACTCCTGGATGCCTCCCTGGTGAAGTTTTTCGAGCACGTCCAACCGGTAGGAGGCCTAAAGAAAGACCTAGGACATGCTGGCACTGCAGGGAAAACCCAAGCCCCCACAATGCGGGTGAAAAATTGAAGCAAACGCGGAAATGAAATAAACTGCAGTTCCACCCTCATCCACTAGGGGCTGGTGTCAGAAGCGAGCAAATCTTCATTGACTCCCATGTTAAAAATACCAATTTCACAGCAGAAATAAACGTCTACAGCCTGGTTCCAAAACATTTTTTTAGTTTAAATGATCTAGTTTACACTCATGACAACTCTGAGGGGGGTGAATTTTTTTCTCACTCTTCTGTTTAAGTGTATTAAAAGTCTAAAATTCTGTATAATTAATGAGCATCAGACCCACGTGACCGCCGAGCTAGCTCCGTGGAAAGGCCTCAGTAGAGCCTCGGCCTGGCCTGGAAACTGCTCCGTCAGTTTGAGTCTCTCAACTTAGAACATTAGTTGTAGTGTGTGTGCGTTCTGTTTTGGATATTATTTGTGCAACTGTTGGACAAAATGGCTTGCTGTGGCATTAATTGCATTAACAGAGGGCCCAAGGAGTCTCCACTTCATTTTTTTGGTAAGTAAAATTATATTTATGTATTTTAGGTCACTGCCGAGCTAAGCTTAGATTTTAACATGTACTGTTTAACCATGAAATTTAAATGTAATAGGGTAAAACCCAGTGCATTTAACATAATGCTGCACTGTAGAAAATGGGTTGAAATATAACATGTTGGTGGAGCTGGGTTCCCACTATCGGCTTGTGGAGCTCTCGGGAGACCGATGTTTTCCACCCGGTTCTCCCCTCCCCGCAGCTCGGCGCATCTCTGTCTGATTGCGGCTTCTGTGTGCTGCGCGGGCTGCCGGCTTGTGGAGCTCTGGAATGGAAACCTTTCCACCCGGTTCTCCCCAGCGGCAGCTCTGCGCATCTCAGATCACAGCAGCGCTTGGCTGCTGTGCAGCTGCCGGCTTGTGGAGCTCTCGGGAGACCTCTGTGTTCCTCCCGGTTTTACCCAGCGGTCAGCCCAGCGTATCTCTGACTCAGAAGCTCTGGTGTTGTGCACAGTTAACTCCAGTTGTAGCTAGGTTGCTACCTCCGTTAGCTTAGCTCCCACCTCCGTGTTAGCTTTGGGTTAGCTTCAGGTTAGCTTGTAGCTAGTTTGACCGGGTGTCGTCAGTTGATCCCAGCCTTACAGCTCCACCCTTAGCTAGCTCCACCTCTCTTCCCTTTTGTGGAATTGTCTGGGCTTGACGGAACCTGTGACACGGTCAAAATGGCGGTGGTGGCCACATCCCATTTTCTTCAAAAACGTGTTATTGGAGCCTGTGGAAAGCCATTGTCCAATATTTATATGTCGATGGGAACACCTTAGGATTCCTGGGGGGGGGGGGGGGGGGGGGGTACCTAGGATGCTAGCCTCACAAACCGAACTTGGATGAGAGGAAAACAATGGATGAATGTGATTATTATGGTTTACAGCTTATGAAAACCCCAAAATCTAAATCTCAGACCATATTCCACAACCACAACATTCTATATTTAAAAAAAAAAAACAATTAAACGATTTTGACTTCAGCCAAGTGAAGCTGGTGGTTCTCAATCATCCAGGTCATGGTAATACAAAAGGGTTAAAATAAAGGAAACTAGACTTCTTTGGTCTCTTGACGACCTTTCGTTTCGCGAAACATCTTGAAAAAACCAAAGAATTTGAGTTGCCTTCATTTGAACCCTTTCGGATAGCCAGCTGAAGAATGTATATTCTGCATGCATTTGCACTGACGATAAGTATAACCTCCCAGTTAGCACTGTAATTTGCACAAAACACAACTAAGAAAACACACGTTGTCGGCAGGATTCGAACCTGCGCGGGGAGACCCCAATGGATTTCTAGTCCATCGCCTTAACCACTCGGCCACGACAACTGATACCTTCGATAGCAGTATTTTCGAAATTGAACTCTATCTCAAAACGGCACTATCCGCCTGTCGTACATATAAATTGGCTTGTTCATTTAGAAATCTACTGAAGTCAGCATCTGAATAAATTCAATTAGATGTAAGTATGAATGATCAAAATGTAAAGTTCGTGCAATTTTTTTCTAAACGTTATACCTCAGTCTCGTAATCCCCTATTTAATGGCTAAATTGAAAAAACACCGGGAAAGCTTTCATGACGTGAAGAAAAAAATGTTTTATAAAACTAAAATGTAACGTTCAGTATGTGAACTGAAGTTGTGCATAAACTTTTGACGGTTTATATAAGACTAGAGATTAATGTCGGATGTAATATCTTGACGAACATGGCGACTGGGCCGAAATCAAACGATGAAGCGTAATTCCACTTTGCTGTTACAGTACACTTGACCCACCTGTTGTCACTGTAACCCTCAGAAGCAGCAAATGACCAGTTAAATACACTTGGCGTTTGCAGGGACAACTAATTTTATGAACTGCGTCTATGGTCTGTAGTAGAAAATAGTCACGTGACCTAAAATGTACTAGGCCTGCCAGCATCAAGTTAGAGTAGGTCATTATTGTTCCGGAAGTGCATTGATTAACTTGGTAACATCAAATTGTACAAATCGCCTTAATATATTGTTTTATACATTTCTATGATTAATATTCTTTTTATTATCTCTGAATATGGTTTGGTGTATACCGTAATCTGTTATATGTGATATTAATATTTGTCTTTTAGGACACTTTATTTTGAAGGGTAGTTCGTTCGTCTCTGGGCTAACCCATGCTACCTTAACGCAGCTCTGAGGCCTGCTGTGTTTTCAACGGAGGGAGAGCCGAGAAGAAAAATGGCGTCTGCTGGCGACCCAGAGCGGGACACCGGCCATTCAGTTTGAGCTTTCCACCCCCCAAACAGAGATCGGGGTTCGGTCTGGACCGGTCGGATTCCCGCTCCAGACCGGTTGTGGTTTTTTCTCCCAGTTTTTCTCCTGCGTGCGTGGCTCATTCGGGGATCGAGATTGAGGCGGAATACAAGAGCCTCTCTCCTGCAATGAGAGGGAGAAGAGGAAGGCCGCCTAAACAAGCAGCAGAGATGCGGGAAGGTTCACCCGGGCCAGTCCGGGGCTCTCGGGGCGGCAGGACTAGAGGGATGCGTGGACGGGGAAGAGGCAGAGGAAGGGGCCGGGGGCGGGGAGTAGGTGTTGGAGTTTGCAGCAGTGGCCCCTTGGAGATGGATACAGATATCTGCGGGCGAGAGAACTTTAATTCGTCTCGCGGCCGCAGGAAAGTTGGAGCCTCCACCGCGGCGGCTACGGCGACATCACGGGGAAGAGGGAGCCGAAGCAGAGGCAGGGGTTCGAGAGGTGGCCGCGGCGGCAGAGGTGGAGTGAGGCGGCCTCAAACCAAGGTGGTCTACGACGATAACAGCGACGAGGAGGATGATAATTTAAGTTACCGATCTGACGAAGATGAACTGAACGACAACCCGTCGTCGGATCTTGAAGATGAGGAGGCCTTGGGAAACGAGTCGGACTATCTGGAGGACCTACCGGATGATGAGGATGCCAGCTACTGTACTGAGAGCAGTTTTAGGAGCCACAGTACGCTGGAGAGCACTCCAGGTACGTTCGTCCGCAGGCGCATGCAGTTGTGAAAAGACCTTTGCATTAATTAAAGTGTAGATTTTATTTTTAGCTGAGTGCAGAAACCAAGCCGCATTGTTCAAAATGGAGCTTGCACTCAGAAACGGGCCTTTGTTTACCGTAAGCTCTCCTGGCCGCTATTTTGCAGACCTGCTGCACGTTTCAGCCGGCTCGTGTAATTTTGACTTCTGTCAGATCAGCACTTTTCTGTTTTTATTTTCATTTAATCATCTCGCTCTCGCATTTTTTGCCATTTTCCTGCCTGTTGGCTCAAGTTTGTTTACAAAAACACGAACACTGGATGTGTCTTTTTGATACTTTAGTCAGCTTTTTCTAATTTTTCAAACTTCGGTGCGTCTCAATGCAGTTTCTTCGCTCTGCTTTTAAAAATCAGTTATTGCTTGCAAAATAAAAGCCAAAATCAGATTTTTGACGACATTTTGCACAAGTTTTATTTTTGCATTTTTTTGTTACATAATCCTGATTTATAATAGATTAATTAAAAAATTTTTAAAACACCAGATTCTTACGTGTTGCATTTTTACCACAATAACTGTTTTGTTGCGTGCAGAAATGAAACCTTTCAGCTATTTACACTCGTGAGAAAAAAGTGGTGGCAAAATAATTTGACATTTTTAATTAAATACAGCAGCACATTTGTACACAATAATAAAAAATACACATAAGTTTACATTTGGATGCTCCATGCATATCACTTTTAACCACAATAAACATGTTCTTTCTGCAACACAAGAGGTTTTATTCCTTGATATGTTTGAGCTGTCACACTTCACCGCACTCTGGTCAGGCACAGATGCATTTTGAAGTATTTCAGGGATTACACACATTCTTCAGTCAGATGTTCAGTCTGCAGTCTTTTGGTTCCCTCTCTTTAAAAAGTGTAGAGGGACTGGTTCTACTACTACCACTTTAATAAATACAACTGGTGATTTTTTTCAGGGATTACTGTGAAACTGGATTATTTTCACACATAACCTAAATTTACAATTAAAGCAGTGAACAGAAACATGTATGCATCACTGAGGTGTCTTTAATTTTTATATTAATGTGCACATGTGGTGTCACAAAGTCAGGAGAAACTTTAATCAAACTTTACAATGCAATAACTATTAGTAAAATGCCACATTACTAACAAGCTGGTAACTCAGAAGTGGGATCCCAGTGTCATGTGAAGACACTTAACCTGTAATAATCCATTAAAATCAACCAACAATTCCAGTTTACTAGTTGGTTAGGATGGGCTCCTTTCCACTGTATATATTTGATGCATAAAGTACAAAAAGAAAAAAAAATATGCTGCAGCATTTGCACACATTTCAACGGTAAAGAGTTTAAAATCAGTTCAAATGGGGATTAAAATTAAATCTGTCTTTAAATTAAAGTTATTGTGTTCTGTCACTGTGTGAAATGATTGGTATTAAATGATCATGGCTTGAAAAATAAGTTTCCTTTTTTCTTTGCGAATGTTTAGATGTAATAACATCATCATGAATTATTAGGGATGGACAAATATATCGGCATCAATATCGGTATCGGCCGATGTTAGTCATTTTTTAACATATCGGTATCGTCTGATAAACAAAACCGGGCCGATATTAACAACCGATATTTTTTCCATCTTGTCTCCATTTGTTTGCCTATTTCAGAGGGTGAGGGGGTTGATGTGTATTTTAGTCATGTGACCAGTGAATGTAATCATCTCAGAACCTTTAATGTGTGTGGTGTGTGAACAAAATAATATAAATTCAGCTTTAATAATTTTCATTTTATACAAAATCTGCTGATTTCAGAAGCATTAATGTCAGTATATCGGTATCAGCAAATATTGGTTATCGGTCATAACAGTGATCTTAATATTGGATATCGGACTGTATCGGCCCAAGAATGTCATATCGGTGCATCACTATGAATTAGGGCTGGGCAATAAATCAAAAATTTATCGATATCGAAATTTCTGACTTCATGGAGATAATTTATCCCGTGTCAATAAAATTGATAATAAAAAATGAAAAGATGTGTGTAGGTTGGCAACGTTCATGTCCCTCTAAGAAGCTGTACCACCTATAATACACGTGACAGCCCCATCGAGTGGACAACTTTTGTTTGTGCGTATTCCTGTAGTTATCGTCCATTTATCGTTATCGAGGTGAAACCCTCAATACATCGTGATATTGATTTTAGGCCATATCGCCCAGCCCTACTGTGAATTATAGAATAATTTTGATTTTATCGTGAAGATACCGTTCTCCGTTGTGTATACGTTTTGTTCTGAATGCCATCTTCTCTCTTGACTCTGTTTTTTTTTCTCATTGAAAGGTCGAAAACGAAGTCGGGCTCTGCGACCACGCTCTCCTATCCTTGAGGCAAAGGACATTCCACCTTTGGAGCTCCCCAAGTCCTCTGAGGACCTCCTGGTTCCTACCTCACAGGTCCTCAATGTTTCTGCGGTCTACGAGGTTCTGCGCAACTTTGGCACCGTCTTGCGTCTTTCCCTCTTTCGTTTTGAAGATTTCTGTGCGGCCCTGACCAGCCAAGAACAGTGCACACTGCTGGCAGAGACCCACATCTCCTTGCTCAAAGCTATCCTCAGAGAAGAAGACACTTCAAACACCACATTTGGTCCCGCTGACGTGAAGGACTCCGTTAACTCCACTCTATATTTTGTGGATGGGATGACTTGGCCGGAGGTGGTACGAGCGTACTGTGAGAGTGATTCTGAATACAGGCACGTTCTGCCTTTCCTGGAAAACGAGGATTATCCATATGAACCATTGGAGAACAAAATTAAAGTTCTCCAGTTTTTGGTGGACCAGTTCTTGGCAACTAATATTGCCCGGGAGGAGCTTATGTCTGAAGGGGTGGTTGCCTATGACGACCACTGCAGGGTGTGCCACCGTCTCGGCGACCTGCTGTGCTGTGAGACGTGTTCGGCTGTTTACCATTTGGAGTGTGTGAAGCCGCCGCTGCAGGAAGTGCCAGAAGATGAGTGGCAATGCGAGGTGTGTGTGGCTCACAAGGTACCCGGCGTGGCAGACTGTATCCCCGAAATGCAAAAGACCAAACCGTTCCTCCGTCAGCTGCCGATTGGCTTTGACAGACACCACCGTAAATACTGGTTCCTGAACCGCCGGATCGTTATGTAAGTTCAGCGTTTCATTACAACAGATGCATGGGATTCAACTGAGGGACTGATTCCATGTTTGTCTTGTTGCACATTGCAAATAGAAATGAAGGAAAAGATGTATTTTGTCTTTAAATTACTGAAAATTCGATGATGAAAGATTAATCTCATCTGAACCAGGGGTAGGCAACCCTGTTCCTAGAGAGCTGCAGTCCTGCTTGTTTTCCAACTGTCTTTGTTGTTCCTGCTGTCGATTACCTGGATCAGGTGTGTTCAGCCAATTAGAAGCTACACGTTCACGCAAGGCTGGAAACATGCAGGACTGTGGCTCTGTTGGACCAGGGTTGCCCACCCCCGATCTAAACTAAGTGTGGGCGGGGGATGTTGATTTGATTGGCAGAGTTTATTATTTTCCATCTAGAGGGGGGGATGCCAGTAATATATTTGATTGGCTAAATATATTATTGGCATCCAGAGAGGGAATGCAGGGCACTCAAATGCATAATAGCCTTTCCTTAATTGTATCTTGAGCTGTGTTTTGCTAAATGAAAATGACACATCTTCATTTGATGAACAGACACACTTTCAACATATTGTAGGTTAGAGGAGTGATTTATCAGAGTTGCTAAAATATGGAAATAAATACACACACAGGTTCATAGATTGTGAACTTTTGAAATACAAAACATGACAACTGCATGTATTATGAATCATAACACATGCAGTTGTCATGTTTTGTACTTTGATGTGGTGCATTAGGATATGTGGTACATTAGGATATGTGGTACATTAGGATATGTGGTACATTAGGATATGTGGTACATTAGGATATGTGGTACAGTAGGATATGTGGTACATTAGGATATGTGGTACATTAGGATATGTGGTACATTAGGATAAGAAGATTCAATAGATTTCCATCTGCTTTGCTTCCAAGAACTTCTTCTCGTGTTTAAAAAGATGGACACCAGCATTAAGGCTGATTTATACTTCTCCCGTCAGCTTGAGTTTGGACTCGTGCACATGCATGGATCTCTCCATCACCTGGGGATTGTTGCAAAGCAATTCACCGCTAGGACAACAGGGGGCGTAGTCCTTTTTTTGGGGTTTCCTGCCATCATTAAAATCATGTATCTGGTCCACTTAGTGCATTGTGTTTATGGATTCAGAGACTTTAACGCAGATTAACTTGTCCCTCGTTCTCCTCCACCTCCTCGTGCGGTCGCCACCAAACCCACGTTTTCCATAATATTTGTTCACAAATAAAACTCCGGTACTCCTTCAGTTACAGGTGAACAAACATTCATATTTTTGGACTTTTCCCACAAAATGTTCTTCAATCTGTCCCGTGTCTGCTGCTAAATATCTTTGGCTCGCATTAATTGTTGCGAGGGGGAGTGGCGGTGCTGCTGATGAAGTTCAAGGAAGCGGCATGCTGACCATCCACCTGTCGGAGAGCTCTTGCTCCGTTGCATAATGGCGTTGCGTGTCTCAGTACCCACGCAGACGGAGAAGTTTAAATCAGGCCTAAGGAGTTCAATCCATAAATCGCAAAACACATTTCATTTGCTGCTTTTTGTTGTTGTTATAATCTAAAACACTTCGCATTAAAAACGTTACTTTCACGCGTCAGCATGGTGCAACCGATTAACGCCAAAGGCGCCCAATACAGATTAATAACATGATCAAGAATATATGATTTATTCTGTCAGTTTGTCGTAGTTTCGGTTATTCAGGGGACACGCTTGTGTGCGTGATGTAAAAAGCGCCGTTCAGTGACCAGCAGAATCACCGTTTCTTACCGTTCCCCGTGGGTTCCACAGAGCAGCACTGTGGAGGGATTTCTGCCGCATTTTTGGTTGTTTGGTATGTGTAACTAAATGAATGCTGCTCATTGTGTTCTTCCTTCCAGCTTGACCAGCAACTCTCCCAACTTAACAAAAGCTGTTTTTTTTTTGCCATCATCTGTCAAAGTGATTTCTTACAGAGTAACAACTAGGGATGCTCCGATCTGCAAACTGTCATGGTTTCTCAGTCCTGCAGCGCCAGAGGTGTTGTGCAGAGAAAAGTTAAAAAGGGACTCGGTGTCACACTCAAAATCAAGCGACTGTGACCTGATCTGATCGGAAGCAAAAAAAAAAAAAAACGTGATCAGAAACTCCCTACAACCAATCAGCACCAGTTTACCACAAGTCCCACCCCCCAGTGACTTTACCGGGTCTTTTCAGAGTACATATCGCAATACAGGTACTCAGTTGGTCCCTAAGCGGTCCTTTCTGGTTGGCCCAGTGAAATGGACACACGCACATGCAGTGATGGTCCGGTAAAATTATCCGGCAGTTCTGACGGTGGAAACGGGCCCAATGTCGGCACGTAGTGATAAGAACCAAAGTCTGGCTCAAGCTAAGATTGTGTTGATGGAAAGTCTTAGTAGGTGGTCTGAGCTGTCTGGATTTATTTTACAGTTTTTCAAAAGCACAAACCATCTTACTCAAATGTTGTGTTGTAGAACAAGTAATACACCATCCAGATTCAATTCCAAAGTAAAAAACAACATCTATATGGATTCTCCTCTCACTGTAGTTTATCTCTACTGATTTTCTTGGTCCCAAACCAGTAAACGTAGATCTCTTGAATGTAGTTAACTTCATTTTTGGTTTTAGTTGGGAGATACTCTTGAATAAACTGAAATATACAGAGTATTTTTAAATAACCTGGTCATCTACTCAAGTTGGCACTGAGTACGTAGTCACATAGTGTGTGTGTGTGTGTGTGTGTGTGTGTGTGTGTGTGTGCGTGCGTGTGTGCGTGTGTGTGTGCGTGTGTGTGTGTGTGTGTGTGTGTTGGGTCACCAGCAGCAGACGATCCTCCATATAAACTGTGAACGGGGAACAGGGATAAATCAATTAAATTATATAGGATTTACATAGTGTGACTTAATGTGAAGTGTGTGTGCATACACACACAGAAGCCTGCTTAATAGACGCTAGTGTTACATGATGTCAGGCCTCACAGTTCCGTGCTATGATCTCAGCAAAATGACGGTCCGATTCATATTTTCTGCTTCAAAACATCCACGAGTTTTAATGAAAATTCAGGCGCACTTATTTTCCAAATAACTTTTTTTGTCACGCCCCCTTTTTAAAAGCAATAATCCCAGATTACCAGTTAGTCAGATCATTTGAATATTTAGAGTCCTGTCTAAATAATTGTACACAAAGAGGACACAAAGCTCTGGTGCAGCATTTTAAGGTTCTAGAAGATTGCCACGTCAGAGGACCAGCCTGGCCCGCCACACTCCTCCGTTAAATTCTGCACAGAGAACGGGTCTGGGAACTCTCCTATTCAAATAACCCCGCCCCGTGAGAATTCTAACTGCGCTCATCAGCGCTGAGCAGCGTACGTCACACACCATAACGCCGAGTTTGTTGAACATGGCGACTGAAGCAGGGTTCGCTGCGGCTCTTTCCTCTGTTCTAAATGACTTGGACACGTCTTTAAAACCACAAGTAGAAGCGCTAAAAGCCTTGTTTTTAAAGAAGGATGTTTGTGCTGTCGCCAGACTCCATTTTTGACTACAGCTAAAAAAACTGCAGACGTCGCAGACGTCGCACACAACGACGCTCCGTTTCTCATAAACAACGAAGACAGCGGCGGCGTTCGCTGCGGCTCTTTCCTCTGTTCTAAATGACTTGAGTGTCTTTAAAACAACAAGTAGAAGCGCTAAAAGCATTTCTTCTTAAAAAAAAAAAGATGTTTGCGCCATTGCCAGACACACGGTACAGTCGGCATTTCCTTCTTTTTTCTGATTGGTTACTTTTGAGCCGCGTAGTCCCACCCCTCAAGTGCCTCTCTGCCTGTGAGTTACCAGACTCTGTCTCTGTGCAGAATTAAAGAGAGGAGGAGTCTGGCAGGTCAGGCTATCAGAGGACAGCTGCAGACGGCAGAATGTGCAGTCTTGTATCCTGATATTTGGACATCTTGCCTCTGATTGAATAACAGCAGCGCATCTTTACCCCTGACTCCATTTGCTTTGCAATGTTGATGTTTTAGCTCCACAAATAACACAAGCCTTGGAGGAGTTCTGCTGTGTGGTAGAGTTGCTAATGCTAACGGTTAGCTTCTACTAGACCGAGACATTATCAGTTTCCTGGACGCTAAACCAGCAACAGCCTTCTCCGTCACGAGTCAAGATGAGTGAGCCCATAAATGTTAAGTGACAGTGTGACATAGATCTGTCAAGACTTTCAAATCCTAGATTTTCACTGTCTATTTTCTATCAGAAGCTCTTGCAGGTGTAGGAGACTATTTTCATGTTCAGACTGCATAAAAAACTCAGTGACTGATTATGATATCTATTAATATGATAAAATAACGATTAAAGTTTTTTCAGTGTTCCACACCTTTAAGATCCCGTTATTCAGCGAAAGACCTCAGATGTAATATCTGAAGTGTCCCTAAAGGCCAGCCACGTTCACCCGTTCTGACTTGCGTTGTTTCTAGTGAAACAAAAGCTGAAATGTTCATAATCACGCGATAAATTCTGTGATTATGTTTTTTGGAGAACAGTTTTTAAGGCACAACCTGCCAAAAACGCCTTTAATAGTCATGTTTCAGTGACATTTCTGGAGGGGGGTGGTGGGGGGGGGGGTGACTGTGAGATACTAAATAAATAAAATAGTCCCCTTCAGGATTTTGCTTGGATGTCAGCATGTCGTAGCTGCTTCAGCGGTGAGTGACATCACTGATCGGAGCCAAAGCTTGACCACAAACATTGCCAACAATAAACTTTTGGTAAATTGGAAAATGGTCCTTTAGAGCCGATCCGGTGAGGCACATGCTGCGAAGATTGGGTAAAATTACCCGGGAGTTCTGATTGGTGAAAACTGACCTAACGTCACATAAAACATGTATTCAAGCTGACTTAACAGTTTTTATGCTCTCATCTCTCACAGTGAGGAGGAAGGTGAGCAGGAAGATAAAGCCACGTGGTACTACAGCACCAAGGTAAACTGAGATCATCGGTTTTATTACTGATTATTATCATTTTTTATCACACCAATCTTTTCTGTTTCAGGTCCAGTTAGCTGAGCTGATAGATGGCTTGGATAAGGAATACTGGGAGGCCGACCTAAATGCGGCTCTGGAGGAGATCAGAGATGAGGTGCACACTCACATGGACATCACCGAGGACCTAACCAACAAGGCTCGTGGCAGCAACAAGTGTTTCCTCACAGCGGCAAATGGTAAAGCACAAGTCTGTCTCTCTTCAGTCATTTCCTAAGTCCTTGGGGTCTGCCTTCTGTTGCTGACATAGTAGTGGGGGGGTGCCACCTTAAGTACCTCACGGTCCGATTCGATTATTAAGCAATTATCACGATTTCAACTATTTTTGATGTATTTTTTTCCCACTGTTTGTTTTTTTACTCACGTCATAGCTGTTTCATCATTTCTAATTAATTCAAGTTACCAAAAACACGAATAATGAAAATGAAAGTAAACGCGGGCAGTCATTGTGGTGGCTTTTTGACCTCGCAACCTTGAAAAGACCCCTGCATCAGGTTTGCTTCTGTGAACAGAGTCAGCTGAGATGGCAAACTGCAGCGATGCCGAGATCTGGAGTTTCTGGCGTTTAGATTTGAAACTCGGATCATCAGACAGTCCACGTGAGACACCTTTTGGAGTTGGTGATAAAACTTAAAGGGATACTATGCACATTTTCATATTTTTAAATCATTTTCTTGGAGTGGGGAGACGGTGGCACAGGAGTTAAGTGCTCACCCCGTAATCGGAAAGTTGCAGGTTCGAGCCCCGCTCAGTTAGTCGCTGTCGTTGTGTCCTTGGGCAAGACACTTAACCTCCTTTGCCTGCTGGTGGTGGTCGGAGGGACCGGTGGCGCCAGTGCTCGGCAGCCTCGCCTCTGTCAGTGCGCCCCAGGGCAGCTGTGGCTACATCGCAGCTCATCACAACAGGGCGGGACTGCGGGAAGGCCGCTGAATCGTTCCAGGGTCACTGCAACCCTTCCAACCCTCAATGCTCCTCCCCCTATCCACACTGAGGCGACATGCGCTGCTTATCGTGGCTGCAGGAACTGAAGTGGGGTTAGTCCCAACCCACCACCCCACCTAGTGGACACTTATGTTGTGTTGTCTGAAGTCTGTTGCATATATGTTTGAGGTGTTTTATTATTATTATTTTTTTGCAGAGCAAAGCTGCTCTCCTGGTGGAGGGTAACTCTGAAGTGCCCTTTTTTCCCTCCACCTGAACCAATCCTCATGTAACCCTCTTATCTCTATTAAGGTAGCACGAATTAGGGTTGCAAATGACCACAGTCACCAATTCTTGTCATGTGTCTTGCCCATGTATGTCTGATCTCTGAGTTGTGTGTACTGAAACTCTAATTTCCCTCTGGGATTAATAAAGTATCTTTGATTTGATTTGATCACCACCAGGGTGTGAATGTGTGTGTGAATAGGTGAATGGCTGATTGTGTTGTAAAGTACCTTGGGGGGTTCCAGGACTCTAGAAGGAGCTATATCAAATACAGGCCATTTCTTGAGTCAGTATGTGCTAAAATGACTATTTACAAGGTTAAGGAAATGTCACTCAGACGCCACTGCCCTTTGTGGCCAGAATACCGCATTTGCAACTTCAGTGTGGCGGTCTGTTGGACATGCCTTGTGCTGCAGTCAGCCTTTAGCGTGTTTTAGATCATGAAAACAGCTTATTTGTTTAATTTAGAGACGGATCGCTCCTGTGGACACTAATGAAATCGTTGCAGCTGTTAGATTAAAGTGTTAAAAAGAGGAGATAATTTCAGTTTGACCCCAGAGAATTAATAACGGATACCGGGGGGGGGGGGGGGGGGGGGGGTGAAAGCAAGCAAAACAGCCAAGTGTGCCTTTGAGGAGCGTTGCTTCAGTTGGCATCAAACCCACTTTAAACCGCCATTGTGTAATCTTTGTGTAAACATAAGGTCAGGCCGCGTTACTGCCACAGGCTGCCCACTTGTAAATGACCAAAGGCTCGCTGGTGCTGCCTCAGCTTTGCAGCAAAGTAGCGCCGTAGTTTTATGAAAGAGACAAGTTGGTGAGCAGGAACAACCATCGGCTTCTCTTCATCTTACCCGGTATGGAGACACGTAAGCTGCTGTCGCATGTTCATAGTGTTGCTGTTGTTTTTTATTTTAGTTTTACACAACTTTCCTCTAACGATGAGTAAATCCCACTCTCAGTGGCTGAAGCATAGAAGTGAAGCTGCCACCATTGCTGTTTTGTTTTTTCTCCTGGTCCGTCCCCTAAAGTCTCCAGGCGGTACTCCGTATTGATATGTTCCTACGTTCCTAAATGAAAATAATTTTTTTAGCTTTTAAATAATATGTAGCAATAAAGAAGATGAAATCTTGTAAGCAATAATGTAAAAAGAAAAATATTCTAACATGCCAAAAAAATTAAACATGAGTTTTCCTTCAAAATTTTCCATATTTTTAGAATTTTTTGTATTTAGTAAATGTTTTTCTTTCCTCCGTTGTTTGCGGTTCACATTTCAATATTTAGAGAGTAAAATATGCTCCACTAAAAGTTGGATAATGTGATGAGGTGTTTTATTTTTGCGATTTCAGTACCTTACATTATTGTTACCCAAATTGCTCCATATTCATAAAAAATGCTAAAAATTTCACATCTGTCCTTTCTTTTATTTGGTGTGGAAGTTGAAGGTTAAAACAGCAAAATACACAAATGTGTAATTTAGAACCCCCCCCCCCCCCCCCCCCCCCTTTGTGCCTCCAGAGGAGATCCTGGAGCGACTGCGAGCCAAGAAGGAGGGCGAGCTGGAAGAGGTGAAGAGGCGAGCAGCTGAGGAGGCTCAGAAAGCCCGCTTGGAGAAGGAGGCTGAGGAGGCCAAGCTGAAGGACGAGGGACAGCAGGATGGGGTGGTCAGCGAGCCAATAAGGGATGAGCAGGGGCCAAAAGAAGAGATTGCACAGGAAAAAGAGGATGATGTCAAGAGCAGAGGTAAAAATAATTTATGTAGGACCAAAAGATGAAAAATGCTGCATGAATACACAAAATTTTAATTGTCGGCATAAACTAGATGATGCTTTTCCACCATAATGTCGATATTTACTTAGATATTAAATATCTGCTTTCAGCTGAAACTTTTTGACCTTGACTGAATAGGTTCACCTCTAAAGGCTGACCGACATGGTTATTTTTAAGGCCGATACCGATTTTAAAAGAATTTTGTTGCCGATGGCCGATATCTAAAGCCGATTATTAAGGCTAATATATATATATTAATATATATATATATATATATATATATATATATATATATATATATATATATATATATATATATATATATATATATATATATATATATATATATGCACGTTTTAGCAGCACATTGATTGTGAAAGACAACCGAACTCTCACTGCGTCAAATATAAATTAAATAAGTCAATAAATCTCTTAATCACATCAAGGAAGGTCTACGCTAGAACCTTCCTTTTACTTACATTGTTTTATGCTAAGCTAAAGCTAAACTTACTGCTTCCAGATCAGGAGAACGACTGAGCGTGTTAGCTACAAATCCGTTTTCTCACTTATGTAACTCTGGCGAATCTAACAGACAAAAATGTACTTAGGGGTGAAATATTCCCTTAGGTGTAAACCATGAAAAAGGCACCTGATTTTTATTGTATTTATTTATTTTATCTGCTTTTAAAAATAATTTCAGCAGATGGCCGATATAGAAAATATTGGTCGGCCTCTATTCACCTCACCCGTCTCCATCTCACTAATACACCAATGCTGCTGCTGATGTTTTCTAGCCAGTGAAGATGCCCTCACTGGTCAGGATGGAAGCAGCGGTTGCAGCGCCTCAGATGGACCTCCATCGACCTCCTCTCTAGCACAAACCTCCTCTGGTCTGGTCTCTGTGACTCCAAAGCCCGTAGCTCCAACCTCAGAGGTCAAGACAGAAGGATGTTCCAACATGGAGGAGTCTCACAAAGCTGAAGGTATAAAAACATTTTGGTTGTAACATTCTCCTCATTAGTAGTTTCTGGATTTTGCATTTTTTCCCTTTAATTTGATTAAACGAGTCTGTCAGGCTAAATTCACTCCATGCGGCTCTTATTTTGGAAAGTCGGGCTTCAGTTCTGGGAATGCTCTGCGAGTCTTGTTTATCATTCTGTTGTTCCTTTAACGAGCTGGAAAGCTCTTTGTGATACTCTTGATTTATAATCTCACAACACTTTCTACTATCCATGGTTCTGCTTTCTTTATCAAAGGATAAATGGCAGAATGATGTTAGTCGTATTGTTTTTATGTCAGTTTCAGATTCACCCTGTTTGGTTTTGGCTTAAATTAAACCAAATGTGCACTTTTGAGAACTTTTATTGTCTGTTTTTGATGCAAATGGTCCTTTCTGTTAGATGCATGGCTTCCCTGTGACCAGCAGAGGGAGCCACAGCCATAAACATTTTCTTTGCACCAAGTTTTCATTTCGTTGTCCTTTTATAAGTTATCAGTTGGCGTTTTATACTTTTTGTTGGTTGACTGGTTTAGTCATTTAAGGTTATGCTTTAAGATATTTCTGTTTGAAACTAGTTCAGAGTTAACAATCTGAAATTAGAAGAATAAAAGCAAAAACTGCAACTATAAAACTTGCAACCCTTTTGTTTCTCAGCAGTTTGTACCTTTTAATGCTCATTTTCTGAATGTTTTGCAGGAAACCCATCCTCCGCTTCTGTCCCTGTCTGTGGAGAGGGTGTTCCCAGTTTAAGCCAGCCCTCCCAGCCCTGCGAGGACAACAGCAACAGCAGCTTAGGGACTGGCGTCCCTCCGAGGGGTCCTGAACCTCCAGACTTGGCAGACCGGTCCTCTCAGTCATCACTGGCAAGCCTCGATGACTCAGGTTCTTTTTTTTTTTTTAACGCTACAAATCGTATCGACCAAAAAAACGCTCTGATTGGATGGTTGAAGCTGATGATATGATTTAAACAGGTTTAATGACACATTTATTCTCACACACCTGGACTTAGAGTAGAATTTTACCAAACGTCTGATATGACCGAAATCTAGGAGTTATTTTTCTTTATAAAACGTTGATTTTCTACCATCTACCAACTTCAGCTTCTGAAGCAAAGTCAGCTTTTGTGTTTTTGGCTAAACTGATCTCTGCACCTCCAGGGGACAGTAAAGAGTCCTCCAACGGGGAGGCGGGGAGCCTGGGCAGTAAGAAATCCTCAGCGACTCGCATGGTGACCCGACTGAGGAACCCAGACAGCAAGCTGAGTCAGCTGAAAAACCAGCAGGTTGCTGCTGCCGTTCATGAAGCCAACAAGGGCTTCAAGGAGGGCAAAGAGGTGAGGACGAAGAACACTCTGATCTTCTCATCGCCGTGGAGACAATGACAAAAGTTGTGATTAGAGTTCATGTGAGGGGTTCAGGTCCAGCAGCGGCGACTGACTCTAGCCTTGATCATGTGGTGCTTTTCGTAGGTCCTGGTGGTAAACGCACAAGGTGACATCACTCGGGTCAACACACGCAGCAGCAAGGATGTGGTGATGAAGGGGACCCTCAGCCAGTTCTTCAAGCTTGGCCAAGAGGGCAAGTACCGGGTCTATCATAACCAGTACAGCTCCAATAATTTGGCCCTCAACAAGCACCAGCACAGAGAGGTCAGAAAATGCACCACGCTTGCTTTTCTCTTCAGGGTTTATAAATTATTACTTTCTAACAAACCCAACTAAACCTAATTTCCAGGACCACGACAAGAGGCGGCATCTAGCTCACAAGTTCTGTATGACAACGGCTGGAGAGTTCAAGTGGAACGGGTCCATTCATGGCTCCAAGGTTCTGACCATCTCCACGTTGAGACTCACCATCATGCAGCTTGAGAACAATGTTCCGGCGCCGTTCATGCACCCTAACTGGGCCTCACACAGGTACCAGAGCCAGGGCAGGAGCGGGATGTAAAAACTAAAACGCTTATTTGTTTCTGTTTTCGTTTAGTTCTGTAGCATCAGATTCTGATTCAAAGAATTTTAAAGCTGCAATAGCGAATTTGGAAAACAACATTTTTTCGTGCATTTGAACCCTTTTGGCGCCAGAGTTTTTTTCCCAAGGAAAATGTTCATTTTTGACATAATTTCAAAAGGTTGTAGCTTGGGAAAGGTTAGAGATGGGGGTAAACGGTAAATGAGAAAAATCTTCAGTAGGACCCAAAGTTTGTGTTGGGAGCAAATTCACTCATCTAATTAGCATATTATGACCTCATCAGGCTGTCGCATTGGAATGCAACATTTTTACAAATGTTCTTTCGTATTTTTACATATTTTGAAATTGTTATTATATTTTGAAATATTTTTGTTTATATTTACATATAACGCTCTTTTTAAATAAAAATTGAATATATTAATTTTATATTTATGATTATGTGGCATACTGACTTCCATATCGTTACGTATCCAAGGGGTCAATTTTTCATCATCTAATTGACTCAACATAACCTTTCATACACATTCAAGGCTGTCGGGGCCCAGACGCCCAAAACTACCCTTTGCCCACTTATTGTTCCTCAAAGGAGACATAAACAGTCTCGCTCAAGATCTCCTGCCATCTCTGTGTAAAAGCCAGACTTCAACACTCTTCACTCTGAATAAGTGAAGACTACATGACTTTACAACTCATAAGCTTAATCGTATGTGATGAATGAACAAGATGTTTAAGTCAAATGTTTGAATAATCTGTGCAAAAATCAATGAATTTCAAATGAATATTGTTCTTACAATGATCCATTCATTTCACGAATCAGCATGTGTTTGATTTAACAAGTTAATCAAATAATAAGAATAATTCGTGCTGATCTCCTCCCGTCCTCTCCCCGACCGGCAACCTCTCGGCGGGAGGCAGTTTTCAACCTCTAAAAACTCAGAAGCTCCACTATCTTCTGGTGTAAAGTAGTAACTTCATCAGGGATCATATTTGTAGCTGACTCGTTAAAGTCAGCAATGACGCCTGTCGCAATATTGCAACTTTTGCGCTTAAATAATAATAATAATAATAATAATTATAATGCACTGAACTTCTATAGCGCTTTTCAGGACACTCACAGACGCTTTTTACTCTCTCACATTCACACACTGCCAGTGATGGTAAGCTACTTGTAGCCACAGCCGCCCTGGGGAGGTCTGACAGAGGCGAGGCTGCCATTTGGCGCCGTCGGCCCCTCTGACCACCACTAACACAGGCAAGTTGGGTGAAGTGTCTTGCCCAAGGACACAACAGCAGGATACCCCTGGCAGGAGCTGGAATCGAACCCATGACCCTCTGATCATGAGGCAACCCGCTCTACCACCTGAGCTACTGCTGCCCTGAAAGGGTTAAAGGGTTAAAACATTCTAACATATTTTGTTATAAATATATTGTGGGGATAAAAAAAATAATTAACTCATTCACTGCCAGACGTTCCTGGTCAGTAAAGCCCTTTGCTGCCAGCAATTTTCAAAGTTTGGACTTAAAATGACGACTTTTGCCGTCAATGGCAGTGAATGAGTTAAGTGGTTCCCTCGCATTTGTCTAAAAACCAATAACACGTTTGGATCGTCTGATTGTCGGTCTCGCCAAACCGCCGCACTTATGCACTTTCCTGGGTCCTCCAATCATTACGTACTCGCGTATTTAGCAACAGAACACCACTGGTGTGAGAGGTTCTCCACTCAATAATAGCAGAGAAGGAGAAACAGCCAGCTGCTACCACTTCAACTTTAGGACAAACTACCAGAGTCCCGAAAAGAAAAACTCCATTTGAAGTCACGGGTGTTTGGACCTAGAAATGGCGACTGGTGTTTAGCGCTCTCTTGTTTCCTCTGGTAATGATACCCTGGAGGAGGGGTGGGCGATATAGCCTAAAATCTATATAGCGATATAATTAGAAAAATGTGCGGTAACGTATATATTGCGATATATGACTTTCTTTTGTATACATGTCAAAAACGACTGTTTCTAAACTTACTCACGCACCAGATACATTGCAGCAGCAGAATAAACACACTTCAAACAGTAGAAAATGCCATTTATTGTGCAAAAATCAAAAAGCTTTACGAGTAATATTTAAGATGTGTAACACATCTTTTTCCAAAAAAATGGAACACACCAAAATAAAATTTTGGATATTTTAAATAAAAATACAAATAAATGTTTGCAAAACACAAACGTTTTTAAAATAAAGTGAAAAATGGAGTTCTTGCTTTACTTGCTCGCGGACTTTCTCGTACAGTTTTGGCATCTCTGTTTGGCTGAAGTGTTTGCGGCTCGGTACCTTGTAACGTGGATCGAGTGTCTTAATCATGTCCCAAAAGCCGATCTTCTCCACTGTAAGAAACGGCACCATGTCCTTACGCAGGTACGTGGTAATGGCATTTGTAATATCAATCCACCGTTGATTATTTCCCTCATAAAGAGTGCCTTCAGCAGATGCTTGTAAAATATCGGTCTGCTGGTGTGTAAGATCACCTTTTTTCTTACCGCTCAACTGACTGGGCGTTTGTTGAGGACGCAGTTTTTGGCTTTCTTCGTATTCCACAACGTGCTTCGTTTTGAGGTGGTAAAACAAATTAGATGTATTCCCTCTATTTGCCAATACTTTCTTTCGGCATACTTTGCAGATTATATAGTTCTGCTCCACATCTGACTCCTTAAAGCCAAACCAAGTCCAAATGACCGATGTTGCGCCGGTCTTCTTTACGAGAACCTCCTCCTCCTCCACAGGCTCCATGCTTTCAGCCTCAACAGACGCCACTTGATGACGTCATCAACATGCGCTACCGCGATAGGCCGATATAGTCAAAATTTCTACCGTTGGCCAAATTAATATCATTTCTACCGTATACCGTTTATACCGCCCACCCCTACCCTGGAGTAGGGGTGAGTGCTTCGTTACCATGTTAGCGTTCAAAACCTAGCTTGTTCTGTAGATTTGCTATAGCAGCTTTAACGTCTGCTACAGGTGTAAGCATGGCAGGAATTGTGACATGATATATTTCTTAAACACAGTGTTTACCAGATTTAAGAAGTTTGTTTGTTTGTTTGTTTACTTTATTTTATTGCAGGACCAACTGGATCAAAGCCGTTCAGATGTGCAGCAAAGCCAGAGAGTTTGCTCTGGCCCTGGCCATCCTGGAGTGTGCTATTAAACCCGTGGCTATGCTGCCGGTCTGGAAAGATTCTCTGGGTCATACAAGGTAGTCAAGTGTTGCACATTTTGTGTGTTTGTGTGTGTTGTTTCAGAACAATAACAACTTTTGGAAGGAGTTCATTTAGCTTATTTTATTTTAGAAGGCAAACAAAATAAACTCAGATTTGACATTTTCTAACTTTACCAACCAGTCGTCCATGTTTGCAGTTTTGCACAGTTTCCTGTTTAGGTCCAGTGTAAGGAAGCACGTTCACAAGGAATGTTTGCTGAGCCGATCATAACCAGTTCAGCTCTGGAGGCCCAACCTAGACGTTGAGCAAAACATTTGGACTGCAGGTCCATGAACAGCCGAGCACGACTCGCCTCTGCATCAGCGCCACTCGGCCCTTTTTTTTTAAAGAGGCGGTTGTACAAATTTCACAAGATTGGGATCAGGATTAGGATCTGAGTTAATTACAATCATCTGCTTGAATAAAGATGTAAAGATTTGGATTTGATTTGACAGAGAGCTTTAAATAACTAGAACGAGAATAACTTTATTTAAAAAAAAAAAGATCTCATGAAAGTACTGGATGTACTTCCCATCTGCATTTTCCTCTTTAGAACATTATGAAGAGAAAATTCAGATAGTTCCACATAAGCTTCTCATCTAGAGTTAAAAAACTACAAGCTTTCATTTATGAGAATTAAAACCATGTTTAGGTTAAACCGCATGACGTCTATGGAGCGTGAAGAGAAGGAGAAGGTGAAGAAGAGGGAAAAGAAGCTGGAGGACGAAGAGACGATGCAACAGGCAACCTGGGTCAAGTACACGTTCCCCATTAAGCACCAGGTAGGTTACATCTAACCCCGACTCACCCACTTTCTACCTGTTCTTATAAACCTCGGCTCTCTTGTTTGACCTGGGCTTTTGTCAGAAATGTCATTTATTCTGTTTTTATGAATTTTTTCTTTTCTTACTTGATCTCATCTGAAGGTGTGGAAGCAGAAGGGCGAGGAGTATCGCGTTACAGGTTATGGGGGCTGGAGTTGGATTAGTAAGACTTACGTATCCCGATTTTATCCCAAGCTACCCGGCAACACCAACGCCAACTACCGCAAAGAGCTAGAAGGTCTGCACCTTAAAAAAACAATTCAAATCATAACTTAGTACAGTCCTTACGGCTAAGCTTCAAAAGGTAATTGTTAGGGTGTAAAAAGTTACACTTTTCAGCAGAGAAATCATTTTTTCTATTTACGGCTTTGATTATTTCTAGTTACAGAAGGTTGTTTGAAACTTCTGTGAGTTCAGTGACAGGTGGATCGTATCTTAGAAAATTACATTACACTCATTTTCAAATAAACCACTTTTGGAAATAACAATTTGTTCTCATTTTTTCCTCCAAAGACGCTAAACTTGGGAAGAAATGTTCCTTGTTGGATCTGAGCCGACAGCCCAGTGCTGCCGCTGCTCTGGAGGCTTGGGACGGATCTGCGTCGGGCGGCGAAACGAAAGATCCCACGTGTGTCTCTGCGGCACCTGCTGAAGAGGCGCCCCCCACGGTGAAAATGGAGGGAATAAAGGAAGAAGAACTGGATGAAAAGGAGGAGAAGAAGGAGTCAACAGTTGAGTCTCCTACTAAGATGGAAGTGGATGCCACACACTCGTCAAGAGAAGAGCAAAGTAAGACAACGAATTCAAAACTCTGTGTTTTAGCTTATTCTCTACGCTGAATAATCAAAATGCATATTATACATTATTTTGCATGATTGTGGGTCCCTATAAACTCAATAAGGCAATAATGCAAAAGGGTTTACGTTCATGCTAATAAAAACTTGTGTAATTTAAAAAAGCAGCAGCGATAAACAAACTGTCCCAATTTGACGTGAATGAGTCTAAATTTGTTTTGTTAATTTTCTGCAGCGTTTGCTCCGAAGCAGGATAAGGCAACTCTAAAGGAGGAGGAGGATGCTTCTCAGCGACCGTTCAACTACGACGTCGTTGATGTCAGCAAGGGGTTCCTTACCCGTATCGCCTACAAGAGAAAGGTGAAGACCTCCAAGCTGGACGGCCTGCTGGAGCGCAGAGTGAAGCAGCAACTAATCGAAGAGGGTCGAAGACAGCAGCTTTCTGCATCCAAACCTCCGGGATCTCCAGCAGTTTCATCCTTGGTTCCTGCTCTGAGCACTCCAGTCCGGCCGCGGTCGCCGCTCAGGCCCCACGCTCTCGCACGGACACAGCTCACGCTGGAAGGAGCTGTGAAGGTGGAGGAAACTCCTTACGCACCACCTCCAGAGTCAGACGAGGCGGGAGGAAACACAGTTAGACTCCCTAAGGCTCCTCCTCCCCCTGTTTCAGACTCAACACCCACAGGCAGTTGCAATACAGGCGCAGGTGAAAACTCAGGTTTGCCTCTTGATCAAACCACCTCGATGCACCAAGAACTGGAGGAAAGGACTACACGGCTCAAGGAAACCAGTTCAGAAGGTTTAGATCAAGAGGCCGTCAGGCTGTCTGATGTGAGCAAGTCAGAATCTGCGGAGGTTGGAAGCTCTTTAAAGCAACTTATAGCTTCTGTTACATCAAATGTAACCAGGGCTGAACGTGCTGGAAATGCAGGGTCTGACTTTGTAAAAACACACTGTAGTGTTCAGAAAATCGGTGAAAACACGTTTCACTTTAAACCTGTTGAGAAAAACCCAGAAACTGTGAGCTCTGGGCTTTCTGGCTCAGAGGGAAATGGCTTAGGACCAGAGCAGAACCAAGTAAGCACACAGGACTTTGGATACAATGGGACCGTCTCTGAGGGCACTTCCAAGCCAGTTTCCCCTCTGCCTCAGGTAAATGGTAACGATGGCTTGGAAAGTGAACGCGTTTTGAGTTTAAATAACGGCGTGCTCACTGACAGGCCTCAGCCGCAGCTGAACAACATCGGTAAAGCTGAGGAACCAAAGATGGCCGTCTCGCTGAAAGACGGCTCGCAGCAAAAGCCGTTTGTGAATGGAGACTCGGCTCCTGTAAATGACATCGTAGCCGTTAAGGAGCCGTCTTTGGATTCTGACGTAGAAGGAAAGGTAACGATGTTGGACCAGGATTATGAGCCTTCGACTAAAATGACGAAGCTCGAGACAGACCCAGTTGGAGCTCGGTGCATTCTGCAGAACCACAACTCCTCAGCTTTTAACACCATGAAGCCCAAGTCCGTGCCTGTGGTTAAGATCATACGAATGGCTCCTTCTCCTGTTCCTTCAGCAGAGGAGTCCAGCCTGAGCGACGACTTTAACGACGAAAACAGCAACAGTGGTTCGACGGAGCCATTTCGGACCATCGTCACCCAGGTAACCTCAACCTCCACCACAACCGTCGTCTCCACTGAGATGAAGATTTCCAAAGTGCCGCTGAAAGCATCCAGCGAGTCTACGTCGCCCGTGGCGTCAATGGAGGCCAGCGCCGTCTCTACGCTCTCTACTATGACCAAAACAACAGTGACCAAAATTTGTTCCTCTGGACTCGATGGTCCTTTGGACAGCCAGAGTGGGTTAGTGACGCGGGAACAGAGAACGACACAATCAGCCTGCTTCCTGGAGTCTGCGACTGACACCCGGGGGAAAACTACCATCTCCTCTGTCGCTGGGAGCCAGGAAGAATGTTCATCAACGAAGGGCTGCGTGAGACTTCTCAAATTCTCCCGCATGAAGAAAATGCGCTCAGATACGGCGCTTCCTTCTTACCGCAAGTTTGTCACCAAGAGCAGCCGGAGGAGTATCTTTGTTCTGCCCCATGATGACTTGAAGGTGTTGGCGAGGCGGGGCGGATTCCGCGAGGTTCCCGTTTTCAGTTACAACGCCAAGCCGGCTCAGGATATCTGGCCTTATCCGTCACCTAGACCCACATTCGGCATCACTTGGAGGTAACGTCGCTCATTCTTTTACCCATCACCATTGGCCAAAGCATAATTTCACTGAATTACCCTGTTCCATCCTGATCTCTGTGCTCTGTACAGTGAATCAGAAAGGTTTGTTCTCAAGACCATAAAAGTAACAATTAATTTGCAGTTTTGAAACTGGGATATTTGAAAGGGAAATGCAAAGGCTGACATATTTTTAAATGTAATTTGGCCTTAGATTTTGTAACGGCTTGTTATTATTTAGTAGGGATGTAAGAAAATATCGATCTACGGAAATATTTTGATCTTTTGTGGTGTGATACTGAGTCGATGTTTAAAGGTGTGGTTTAGTCGTGTATTCGTTACATTTGCAGTGTTCTCTAGTGTAATTCAATGCCTTATGAATCATTTTTTAAAAAAAGCCATGATGCTCCTGTGAGGTGCAGAGGTTTGCCGGGGCGGGGGGGGGGGGGGGGGGGGGATGGGGGGGGGGATTGCACATTATTATTAAGGATATCCACACACCTTGCTTCTGATTGGCTGACAACCCGTTCTGCCTTGTTGCAAAGTAGGGCTGCTCGATTATGGCAAAAATAATAATCACGATTATTGTGACTGAAATTGAGATCTCGATTATTTAAGACGATTTTTCAATTTATGTTGATTTTATTTGTTTTTATTCAGTCATAAAATTGCTCAGGGATCAATCAGGACAAAAATAAATAAGAAACA
Organism: Nothobranchius furzeri; assembly: GCF_043380555.1. NCBI lineage: Eukaryota > Metazoa > Chordata > Actinopteri > Cyprinodontiformes > Nothobranchiidae > Nothobranchius > Nothobranchius furzeri. The sequence goes on along the minus strand of NC_091744.1, from coordinate 2,017,813 downwards.
AGATGATCACTAAAATAACTCCTGATTCCCAGTATAAAAAGACCAATATACTTATAGCTATGACCCAAGGGCTATAGACCTTGGTTTAACTCATTTAAGCCTAACCAGTACAGACCCAAATACCAATATCTTGCAAATACTGACAGCAAGAATTATACAGCAGGCCTTTTCTAACAAATAAATGCAAATAAATTGATGTTCACAAAATGTTGCATAACATTTATTTAGTCGTGTCAAGGTGCTGTAGGAGCGTGCACTAGCACCGTGTCCTCAGAGAGATTAGTTATTATTTATCAGTGTGACGAACTTATTTCTACCTTATTTATAAACTATTTATTTACAAGTCCATCAGTTAATGTAATAATTGTCCCAACCACAGCTGCACCCCCCACCCCCCAAACCCGGTCTCACAGCAATCGGGGCAAGCTGCACGTGTGTTTAGCGCGCCGCACATTTAGCCTTTTTAGCGGCTCAGGAGCCCGCAGGTACTCACTCTGGTTAATCCAACAGGGAGCCGGCTCTGAGAGCCGTTTCTTTAGCGACTGACACATCACTACGTCATTCCCTTTCCTAATGTCCTGAAGAACGGTCCGGAGCGCAGACGGAGTGTTTAGCTAACCTGCAGGAAATGTCAACGACAGTTATCCAGAAAGTAGCTAAGGGTTACCAGAGATGATTCTGAGGTGTTCGCTAGGTACTTTTAAGATTTAAAAAGTCAAGAAGGGGGTCTGAAAAGCTGTTGGAAATAGCGTCAAAGTCGCCAAGTTGGCAACAAGGGAGGAGCGCTTCATTTGCAACTCAGGCAGCTCAAGTGGGAGGAGCAAATAATCGGCTTGTTTTGTTTTTATAATCGTTCAAAACTCGGATCGTAATTGGGATTAAAATTCGATTAATTGAGCAGCCCTATTGCAAAATCACTATCATCAACACACTCTCCGCGCTCTCCTCTCTGCAAAAAGCCAAGAAGGGCGAGGCCGTGAATGCTAACTTATAGTGTGACATCACAGTGTGAGGATTTTGTAATCCTTACATTTCACCATCTATCTTCTACCAGAGGCTAATGCAGGAGATTGGTGTTTGAGACTGTTTTCACGTCTGCATGAAAAACTCTGTGACCGATTATGATCAGAAATCATCATTAAAAGTGTTTTTTCAGTCAACTACACCTTCAAACACAGTTTATCTCTTTTACTGAGAATTTACATTCAAACATCGAGTGTACTCCGACTGCTAGCTGGCAGCAATTTTTAATAAAGAGTTTTCTAATTAAATTCAGCTTTAAAATAGCAAATATCATCTGGCTTTTAGTCTTGTCTCTCCTGTATTGTGATGCATCGCTCACCAGATTCTTGCCAACACACTCCTGTTATTTAGTATTTGCAAAATGCTTCTGAAACCAAGCATGCAGGCTCTTTTAAACAAACTCTTGTTTTGAGACTCATCAGTTAAAATCTAACAAACATTTATGAGAACGTTGGGAAGAGTTTCTTTGTCAGAGTCACTCATCCTGAGTTGATTATCGATCACGTCTCTCCTCGCCGAGTGCCGTTTGTGGTTTTGGCTCTGGGTGACGCTACAGCTCCTCAGTCTGGTGTCACTCTGGAACCTCTGCATTTTTTTTTTATTTAGGCCAGATCTCCAAGTCCCAGCAGACATGAATCATCTGGTGGTCAGAGAGGTGTCATGATGTTCACTTTATGTACTGACCAAGCCCTGCAGCCTGTGCACATTTTTCCATCTGTGGTTAAACATGGAAAAGTGAATATCTCCTAACACACACACACACACACACACACACACACACACACACACACACACACACACACACACACACACACACACACACACACACACACACACACACACACACACACACACACACACACACACACACACACACACAGTCACAGCCTTGTCGTAACAATGTTTCTGTCGATGTTTGGGATGTGCTAGCCATGTTTCAGAGCCAAAGTCATCATCTGAAAGCATTCCTGGCTTTTATGGTTCAAACAGAAAATATTCTTTTTTTAATTATTCACTCTACAAATGGCCTCCTGTCACTGTAAATTCAAACATAAGCAAATAAAACAGTTTAATTTCATATTGTCTGCACACCCAGACTGGTGCGTGAAATGGTTTATTTTCAACAAAAACCACTGGAAACGCTCATAAAAGGACAGCCGTGTGTTTTCATCTGCCTTTTCCTGTACCGTCATTGTGTCATAATTAGTTTTCTGTAACTCTTGAGCAATTACAACAACGATGAACAGCAGAAACTATTACACCGGTTATGTGGGGATCTGGAAATGTTTACTTGTTTATGACTAATACTTCCTCTGGGCGTGACATCCAGGTACCGGCTGCAAACGGTCAAGTCCCTGGCTGGAGTGAGCATCATGCTGAGGCTCCTGTGGGCCTGCCTGAGGTGGGACGACATGGCCGTGAAACCTTCTGCTGCTGTTGGCACCACGCGTACAGGTACCAACCCGTCCAGTAAACAGTCCTGAAAAACCTGTAAACGTATCAACTGTAATATGTGCTTTATTTTAACTTATATTCAACATCAGATGCATCTGATGCTTTTTCCCAACGTGACCATCTAAAGAGTTGTTACATATGTTTTGTTTTACCTCCTTACGTCTGTTTTGACCCACAAAGTAAATCCGAGCGAAGTGACTGCTTCTCACTTTTCCTAAGTTGGAGTGCATTTCCTCCATATTTTTTCTGGCGGTCTCATCCTCACCACCGTACCAACCCAGCCCTATCCCCACTCATTGCCACAGAAACATCCGACACTGAAATCACCACCACCGAGATCATAAAGCGGCGCGATGTGGGACCCTACGGCATTCGCTCGGAATACTGCATCCGCAAAATCATCTGCCCCCTGGGAGTTCCTGAGACGCCAAAAGGTAGAAATGCTAGTTTTGTCTTTGAGATAAAGATCTCCTTCCAGGTTGCTTTGTTGTGTTTAAGATTTTTTAAATATCTATTGTTCCAGAAACACACACTCCTCAGAGGAAAGGCCTACGCTCTAGCGCCTTGCGCCCCAAGAAGCCGGAGCCCGCCAAACAGACGGGTCCAGTGGTGATTGAGACGTGGGTTCCTGAAGAGGAGCTGGACCTCTGGGAGATACGAGCCTTCTCAGAAAGGTCAGCGGTCCTCAGGAAACATGTGACCTGGGCTTCCAACAGATTCTTAGGTGGCTCATAACTAGGGATGCACAATATATCGAAAAATTATCGTCATCGCGATAACAGGAAGTGCGATAGGCCCATTTCAAAGCACGTCAAAAACGGCGATAAATGTTTGGTTCAAACATTTCCATCCGTGTCATACATCAACTTTTTGTAAACCAGCTCTGTTTTTTACGCGAAAGTATTGTAGCGGGCCAGGGCTGTTCGGGGTTTGTTCTGTTATTGCAGTTATGTGTTTGTTGTCATGTTGCTATGGTGACGGGTGACGCGCTCTCTCGGCGACTGTTTTTCCGGTGAGAGCGCGCCTTTTTGTTGTTGTTGCTGTGTCCGCGCTGAGGTGTGTAGATTAAACGGGTGCTCCCAAAGAAACCTCTGTCTCCTCCGTGACTGAGCTTGCCACATTGGTGTCAGAAGTGGGATACTCACCCTCGCCGTAATGGAGAGAGACATTCGGAGGCTGGAGCAAGCGATTGAGGAAAACATTACCCGTCTGGAAAGCTGGCGATTGAAGAGAGAAGACATGAGCGGCCGTGTAAGCTCCCCGGTGGGTCCCGATGGCGCGAGCGCACCGAGACGGCGGCCCGTCGCGACCGACGCTAGGGCAATGCGTGATGGGCTGCCTCCGTCGGCCGACACACCGGGCCCCCGACAGCGAGCAGTGGTGCCTGCAACGCCAGCTAAAGTACCGAAGTATAACGGGTTAACCCCGCTAGAGCCCTACCTCTCACAAGTACGGCTAGCCGCGAGACATAATGGCTGGAGTGACGGCGAGGCTGCTACACACCTAGCGCTAGCATTGGAAGGAGATGCACTGCAGGTACTCCTCGACCTAGCCGCGTCAGAGCAGCATGAGCTCCAGGCCCTCACCACAGCACTCGAGAGACGATTTGGGCAGCGGCACTCCACTGATCAGAGCAGGGAGCAGCTGACCAACCGGAGCCGTAGGCCGGGGGAGAGCCTGGGCACCTTTGCAGCGGATGTGTTGCTGTATGCCCGTCGTGGCTACCCAGAGTTCCCAGCAGCAGCCCGGGAGGAGCTTAGCCTGCATGCTTTCCTGCGAGGACTTTTCCCAGAGCGACTGCGCCTACACGTCCGCCTGGCCATGCCTCAGACTCTCAGTGAGGCGCTCCTCCAGGCTGAAAGGGCTGAGCTGGTGCTCGCCTCTCCACCCCACCAGCAGGTGCCCTCCCCAAGCTACCCTCAAATCAGAGCCGCAGACTGCGACGAGGAGGGGGCGGTCGCAGAGATATGTCAGCTGCGGCCCTCGGTGCCTCGGAGGCGTCCTCGTCGTCCACTGACCGCTGTTACCGGTGCGATGAGCCTGGCCACGTGGCGCGAGACTGCCCGGCACCTGCCCCATCGGTCAGAACTCCAGGGACTCCGGGAAACGGGGTGGGAGCGGTGTAGTGAGGGGACCACCGCCCCAGCTTCCTGCCCCCCTCCAAGGACGATGCACAGTGGTGGGCCGGGTTGGGCACCTCAAGGGACTCTACCTGAGCTGCTGCATTGAGGGCCAGCCATGCCAGGCCCTGGTGGACACGGGGTCTACCATCTCCCTGATACGACCTGGCGTGCTCCCTGGAACATCCGGGTTGTTGGTGGAGGGTTGGACGCCTACCGACACCCAGCTGATGACTGTGACGGGGGAGAGAACTGATATGCGGGGAAGAAACTGTTGCAGATCCGAGTGAGGGATCTGGAGCTGATTCACGACTTCTGGCTGGCTGACATTCAAGACCAGTGCATCATCGGCCTTGATCTGCTGACCCGCTGGGGGGCCTGCGTTGACACCGCAAAGCGGGCTCTCACTCTTGGAACAGAGACTCTCACCCTCCAGTGCGGGCAAAAGCAGGGAGCGGGGGGGGACCAGAGACAGACGTCAGGCAGCTGCCGCTCAGCAGATTTCGGGTGCCAGTGGGTCCGGGTCATCTGTACTCACCGCAACCCCGGCCCCTCAGCCTAACAAATCTCCCTCGACCGAAACAGCCGAGGCTGTTGGTGACCTGTGGCAGCGCAGCAGCGTGGGTCTCAACGGTGATCAGCGCCAGCGGTTGAGGTGCCTCCTGGATGAGAATGTGGACATCTTTGCTGCCAGTGATAAAGACTGCAGGCAGACAGGGCTGGTCCAGCACACTATTGACACCGGCTCTGCCCAACCTATCCGTCTACGCCCGCACCGGCTGCCCCTCTCAAAACGGCAGGTGGCGGAGGAAAAGATCCGTGAGATGGCTGCAGCTGGGGTGATCGAGCCGTCCAACAGCCCATGGGCGGCACCCGTGGTCCTGGTGGGGAAGAAGGATGGCAGCCCGAGGTTCTGTGTGGACTTTCGCCGTCTCAATGCAGTCACCAAGAAGGACTCATACCCGCTTCTGCGGATCGACGAAGCCCTGGATTATGTCTGCGGCTCCAGCTGGTTCAGCTCCCTCGACCTGCGCAGTGGTTACTGGCAGGTGGAGCTAGCCCCCGAAGCAAGGCCTAAGACTGCATTCACCATTGGCCAGGGGCTGTGGCAGTTCAGGGTCATGCCCTTTGGGCTCTGCAATGCACCAGCGACGTTTGAGAGGCTGATGGAGAGGGTGCTCGTGAACATCCCTCGTAGCCGCTGTGTTGTGTACCTGGATGACCTGTTGGTACATGGTGGCGACTTCGACAGTGCACTGTCCCACCTGAGCGAGGTCTTCGGTGCCATCCGTCGAGCCGGGCTGCGGCTCAACCCTGCGAAGTGCCGGCTGTTGACGAGAGAGACTACATTCTTAGGCCATGTAATCAGCGCGCAGGGTATCGCCACCGATCCCGCTAAGGTGGCGGCGGTCCGGGATTGGCCGACCCCCTCGAACGTCAAAGAACTGCGGAGCTTCCTGGGCCTAGCCTCTTACTACCGTCGGTTCATTAAGGGGTTCGCAACAACAGCCAGCCCCCTCCACCGCTTAACCGACAAGGGCCAGCCATTTGGCTGGAGTGATGCCTGCGCTGCGGCTTTCGCACAGCTGAAGGAGGCCCTCACCAGAGCCCCAGTCCTGGCCTACCCTGACGCCCAGCAACCCTTCATTGTGGACACTGACGCTAGCAATGTAGGAGTTGGGGCGGTCCTTTCTCAGCAGGGCGATGCTGGAGAACAAGTGGTGGCATACTTCAGCCGAGCGCTGGGGCGAGCCGAGAGGAACTACTGCGTGACCCGGCGGGAGCTGCTGGCCGTGGTACTAGCAGTGCGGCACTTCCGGCCATATCTGCATGGCTGCCGGTTCCTCCTGCGCACTGACCATGCATCTCTGACTTGGCTCCTGAACTTCAAACACCCAGAGGGTCAGGTGGCCCGCTGGCTGGAGGTCCTTCAGGGTTACGACTTTGAGATCCAACATCGGGCAGGTCGACAGCATGGCAACGCTGATGCCCTCTCCAGAAGGCCCTGCATGGCCGTCGAGTGCCGCTACTGTCTGCGACAGGAGGAGCGGGTCCAGGAGGCGCTGGGTGTGGCTGCTGCTCAGGCCACAGCCAGCGGAGGGGGGTGGCTCCCATTGGCCCCACAGCAGCTGAAGAGGGAACAGGAGGCTGATGCGACGTTGGTGCAGGTGGGGGCCTGGCTGGAGGCAGCGCAACGCCCCGACTGGGGGGGGGGTGTCGGGACAGGAGCCCGAAGTGAAGGCCTATTACTCCCAGTACAACAACCTGGAGACCCACGACGGCCTCCTGTACCGGAGATGGCGGGCCCCCGGGCAGGGCAGAGATCTCCTGCAGCTGTTGGTGCCTCGGTCGTTGCGGTCGCAGGTGCTCGAGCTCGTCCACGGCTCGGTGGGGGCCGGCCACTATGGGAATGCCAAAACTCTCCGCCGTCTCAGAGGACGGTTCTACTGGCCTGGCTGTCGACGGGATGTGGAGCTTCATGTGCACTGTTGTGACACCTGCACGGCACAGAAAGGCCCAACTCAGCGCTCCTCTGCCCCTCTTCAACAGTACCTGGTGGGGGCCCCGATGGAGCGAGTGGGTGTGGACGTCCTAGGGCGTGTTGGTGGCCATGGATTATTTCACAAAGTGGCCGGAGGCCTACGCTGTGCCGGACCAGAGTGCGTCGACGACGGCGGAGAAGCTGGTGGAGGAGATGTTCACCCGGTTTGGGGTCCCGGCCGAGCTCCACAGTGACCAGGGGCGTAACTTCGAATCGAAGGTCTTCAAGGAGATCTGTCAGCGGCTGGGGGTGGAAAAGACGAGAACCACACCACTCCACCCGCAAAGCGACGGCTTGGTCGAACGCTTTAACCGTACGCTGGCCACCCAGCTCGCCATTCTCACCGGTTGCCACCAGCGAGATTGGGACCGACATCTGCCCCTGGTCCTTTGGTCGTATCGGACTGCGGTTCAGGAGTCCAGCCAGTGCACACCTGCCGCTTTGATGTTTGGGCGGGAACTCCGTACACCCGTGGATCTGGTGTTTGGGTCCCCCCCCGAGCCAGAGATTGACGGCGGGCCAGAGATGGACTACTACAGGAGGCTAAGGGAGCGGCTGCGGGTGGCTCATGACTACACCCGCCAGGCCCAGGCCAGCGCCGGAGTGCGACAGAAAAGAGCCTACGACACTAAGTGCCGGGGGAGGGGTTTCGCGCCTGGCGACAGGGTTTGGGTGTACTGCCCGGTTCGCAAGAGAGGAGTGTCCCCCAAACTCTGCAGTCACTGGCAAGGGCCGGCGGAGGTCGTGGAGCGGCTAACAGAAGTGGTGTACCGTGTTCGCATGCCGGGCCCGGGGCGCCTGGTGGTGTTGCACCAGGACAGACTCTCGCCGTATCGACCGCTCGCTCAGGCTGAGACCGGGGCAGGGGATGCTGGCAGCACCCCATGTTCTGACCCGAGTGACTTTTCCCCCGCCTGTCGAGACCGGCCGGTGCGCCAGAAGAAGGCACCTGGACGGTTGCAGGACTTTGTGTGGGGTAATGGGGTTGTCGGGGACGACTGACCCCTTAGGTGGGGGCTGTGTAGCGGGCCAGGGCTGTTCGGGGTTTGTTCTGTTATTGCAGTTATGTGTTTGTTGTCATGTTGCTATGGTGACGGGTGACGCGCTCTCTCGGCGACTGTTTTTCCGGTGAGAGCGCGCCTTTTTGTTGTTGTTGCTGTGTCCGCGCTGAGGTGTGTAGATTAAACGGGTGCTCCCAAAGAAACCTCTGTCTCCTCCGTGACTGAGCTTGCCACAGTATTATTTGACCAATCAAATGTAGCCTTTCTGATATGCGGCCAATCAGATGGGTCCGTTCACGTAATACACCCGCCCCCTACGAGCTGCCCCGCGCTGCTCGGCTGTGTCCATCCGAAGGTTGAGATGTTTGCCAGCCTTACATAACCTCTCTTGTTTTCGGCACCACCACTTCCTCCGCGCGCCGACACCGGAGCGTCGGAGACGGTGCTGCCGAGCGGAGCTTCCCGGGCTGCGCTTACTTTGGGCCGCCGTGCCGCCGCCTGGCTCACCCACTCCAGCACAGACTGTATCCCCAAAATTCCACTATCTCCGCTCCGCCCCCGCTTTCCGCTGCCGCTCGCTTCCCTTGTTCATCATGCTGGCTCAGATTAACGAACGCACTTTGTGCTGAGGTTTCTGGCTCCGGTTAGCTTCCAACTAAAAGGCTACAGCAGCACTCTCCTCCCAGTCCCACCCTGAGCTGCTAAAGAGGGCCTGGAAAAGTTCCCCCACACATCAAAGTGATTTTTCATTTATGAGCTTTTATAACCTGGTTAATCAGGATAGTTGGTTTGCTGCTGCACATAAACTGTCAGTCAGAAGCTCTGCTAGCCGCTTATCTTAGAGGAGCTAGTTCAATTTGTTAGCTTGTTATCAGAATCATAGTTGCAGTTTCATCATCTGAGCTGCTTTTTAAGATCTAGGTAAACTTGTTCAATTTGGGGTTAAAAACAAACGTTTTCGCATATTTTCCATGTATTTTTTTGCCAGTTCCTCTTCTTAAAGGTAGAAAATTGTTTTTCTCTTTCCCTCAGAAAATCTTAATAATCTCCTAGTTTGGCCCAGCACAGTTCACTTCCCAGTTACAGCAACAGTCTTATATCATAAACACATAAGTGGAGAAAATTCTCAGTAGCAATGAGAGAATTTGCTGTTGCATTTAAGTGATGTTAACTATTATTTATCATTTAAACTTACTTTCTGATATTTTTATTTATTCAAAAACCCTGGTAAGGGATGTTTTTCTGTATTTGGAGCATCAGAAAAAGTTTTATGGTGGTGGTGATGTTTTAAAGTCACTGAGAAACTGCATGCATGCAGTTTGTTGTTTTGCTGCTAATACAGTAGCAGGTGCAGCTGCTAATACAGTAGCAGGTGCAGCTGCTAATACAGTAGCAGGTGCAGCTGCTAATACAGTAGCAGGTGCAGCTGCTAATATAGTAGCAGGTGCAGCTGCTAATACGGTAGCAGGTGCAGCTGCTAATACAGTAGCGGGTGCAGCTGCTAATACAGTAGCGGGTGCAGCTGCTAATACAGTAGCAGGTGCAGCTGCTAATACAGTAGCAGGTGTAGCTGCTACTGTATTAGCAGGTGCAGCTGCTAATACGGTAGCAGGTGCAGCTGCTAATACAGTAGCGGGTGCAGCTGCTAATACAGTAGCGGGTGCAGCTGCTAATACAGTAGCAGGTGCAGCTGCTAATACAGTAGCGGGTGCAGCTGCTAATACAGTAGCGGGTGCAGCTGCTAATACAGTAGCGGGTGCAGCTGCTAATACAGTAGCAGGTGCAGGTGCTAATACAGTAGCGGGTGCAGGTGCTAATACAGTAGCGGGTGCAGCTGCTAATACAGTAGCAGGTGCAGGTGCTAATACAGTAGCAGGTGCAGCTGCTAATACAGTAGCGGGTGCAGGTGCTAATACAGTAGCGGGTGCAGCTGCTAATACAGTAGCTGCTAATACAGTAGCGGGTGTAGCTGCTAATACAGTAGCAGGTGCAGCTGCTAATACAGTAGCGGGTGCAGGTGCTAATACAGTAGCGGGTGCAGCTGCTAATACAGTAGCGGGTGCAGCTGCTAATACAGTAGCAGGTGCAGTTGCTAACACAGTAGCGGGTGCAGCTGCTAATACAGTAGCAGGTGCAGCTGCTAATACAGTAGCGGGTGCAGCTGCTAATACAGTAGCGGGTGCAGTTGCTAATACAGTAGCAGGTGCAGCTGCTAATACAGTAGCGGGTGCAGCTGCTAATACAGTAGCGGGTGCAGCTGCTAATACAGTAGCGGGTGCAGCTGCTAATACAGTAGCGGGTGCAGTTGCTAATACAGTAGCAGGTGCAGCTGCTAATACAGTAGCGGGTGCAGCTGCTAATACAGTAGCAGGTGCAGCTGCTAATACAGTAGCAGGTGCAGCTGCTAATACAGTAGCAGGTGCAGCTGCTAATACAGCAGCAGGTGCAGCTGCTAATACAGTAGCAGGTGCAGCTGCTAATACAGTAGCAGGTGCAGCTGCTAATACAGTAGCGGGTGCAGCTGCGTGATTTTGCAATAAAAATGTTATGTTGTAATGGAATTCATGCATTAGTTTTTGTTTGCTTTAACCCCAGAGCAGACGTCACACGCCAGACGACATCAACACTGCATACTTTAGTATTTGTTCATTTATCGTGAGTAATATCGATATCGCAATATTAAGCACTGTTATCGAATATCGCAGGTTTTCCTAATATCGTGCAGTCCTACTCATAACGTAACAGTCATGTTTTCCCCACGAGCTCAGCGGCACGGCTCTTCCTCTAAACAGAGTTTTACGTGCGACACGGCAGCAAAAGCGTTCCACGCAGCGGTTCACGCGTGATTTCGGCAGTTCACGTGATAACTAGCAAGGAGGTAGACAACAGCGTGCATCCAAAAAGCTTTGATTCATTTTTGGTTCTGTTTACCTCGGCCATGGAGGTTTCACACGTCTTGACTTTTATTTTTCTCCTAGTTAAGCATCTGGAAATCCGTGCGGCTTTTATTTTGAAAGGTTCCGGATGTTTTACACTGTTCTCCTGTTTGACTTCCTGTCTGGCTCTGTCTGAACTGCTGAGCGTTCTGTGGGTGTGGCACGTAAAAAACGGAAGTGTAAACTTAATGCTTCATGTGCGGCGGAAACGCATTCATCCTCAGAAACGGAGGCCGTTTGCTGCGCATCATCTTCATGGATGTTATGCGACCGACTCACAACAAGCCAAACTCCAGAGTCACACAAACACCTACAGCCGTGTCATTTACTGCTGTTTTCTAGTTAAACGTCATCTGATCGTGCCAAACTCGTATTTAGTGATTTTGTTTTTAAAGCAGCTTTATGTTGATGCTCAGTTTTTTATAATTAATTTATCTGAATTATTGCAAGTCTTAATGGTTTTTTTTCTTTCAACAGAGTTGAGAAAGAGAAAGCTCAAGCAGCAGAGCAGGCGAAGGTGAGTCACTGTCAAAATGCATTTTTATTCATAAATAGTTTATGTCGGTGGGATTTAGAGAAATCTACAAATTTAAGGAGTGACTAATGTCAGAGGTTCTTTTTACCGGGTGTTCAGTATTCTAGTATATCTAAGAGAACCTTTTTGTTTCCTGTCTCAGAAACGTCTGGAGCAGAAATCCGCCTCAGTCACAGCGACACCGGCAGGAACTCCCGTTGTGTCCGCCGCCACACCAAAAGTCATCGTTGGGTCCATATCGGGCCAGGGCACCCCCAGCGCCAAAGTGGTGCTGTCCACCAAGATGGGCACCCCCGTCACATTCCAGCAAAACAAAAACTTCCAGCAGTCGTTTGCTTCCTGGGTCCAGCAGGGTCAAAGTTCACAAGGTGCACAAACCAGAGAGGATTTCACGCATTAACCTGCAGTTCTGAAAAGCTCTGTTGTGTTGCAGACGAGATTTGAGCGACCGCTTCGGATTTACAGTGGTGGCCGTGTTGTTTTTTTTTACCGCTTTGTTGTGTGTTTGCTTTCGTCGTTAGGAACGAGTGCAGAGACCACCGTGGCCACGTCTAGTGGGCACACGTTACACATAACAGGAACCTCAGCCAGTGGAAAGGTGGTGACCACAAAGCTGCCGCTGCCCGCCAACAGCAAGATCGTCACGGTCAACGTGCCAACGACTCACGCAGGTGCGACCGCTTCATGTGGATGGTGTGACCAGCGTTCAGTCGCTGTGGACATTTCTCTCCTTTCATGAGCCTCTCAGGAAACATGTCTGTTTGTTTTCTTTGCTTCGCCTCAGGGTCACACCTGAGACATTTAAGACGTGTCACAGACGTCTCATTAGGTCCAGCCTGTTGCCTGCGTACCATTGTGAGCCGTTCAGTTCCCAGATCTCTGGAAAGACGTGTCCCCGTTCACTTTAAACCGTGTTGTTGTGGTTATTTAAAGCTCTACACGTTTGGCACAAATTACACATTCTTTTTGCACTTTTCACCACACGCAGTGAGAGTGTTTGTGTTTGTTTTAGCTTTCTAAAACCCAACAAGTTAGGCAAACATTGGTGCTGCTTGAAACACCTCTTCAGTCTTGCAGGTGCTGCATCTTTATTATGCTCTTGCTAAAACCATCATTTTCTTCATTTGTTTGTCTTGTTTGAATGTCGTTCAACAGCCATTTAAAGTCATTCATCACGAGGGCTTGATTGGTTGAAGCTGTTGACGGTGTGTGTGTGGGCCAGCAGTTTATCAGAACACGGTGGGAAAGAAACGAGTGATTAATCGAGATGTAGCGATTGTGAAAGTTACCAAAATAAGAAGAAATTTTGTTTGATTTCGAGAAAACGTTGCAGTCAGTGAAGGAAGAGAATGATTTGGAATCGTGGGACACAGAAAGGTATTTTTCTTTCTTTTGAAGTCACCATGAAGGAGAATCGAGGTTCAGGTGGAGTGTAACAGTTTAATAGACGTGTGTTTATCCAGCGCGAATGCTTGGTGCCCTATTTGTTTTGGAATGGCCAAAGGAAGTTAGGCAGGAAAACAAGTTTACCCTGAGGTCTGCTTCCCCAGACAGGTAGCCCTCTATAGTACGTTTCTTTTTTTTTCTGCGTCTTTTTCAATAAAAGTTTACCTCTCCACTCACTTGGTTTCTTCAAACAACCAGTTCATAGAAAAG